>NC_056733.1:630667369-630669869 GCF_019279795.1 Protopterus annectens
TTATGGGGCGGTAATTACCAGGGTCCGTAGAGGCTCCGCCTTTGTGGAGTGGGACCACAGTTGCCGTACGCCACTCCTTGGGCACGTATCCTGTGGTAAGGCTGAGATTAAACAGCTGCCTTGTGTGTGGGTTTAATTCCTCATTTAGCTCATGTAGCACACAGCCGGGGACACCATCCGGTCCCACTGATGCTGTGTTTTTAGCTTTAGAGAGAGCAGCTTTCACCTGCGCATTTGAGATGTCCGGGCAGCTACACTCGGCTGGGATAGTTATCTCTCCTTTAGGGGGGGAGAGGGGGGTGAAGTTTGCACTGAACCTGTCTGCCAGTATGTTGGCAAGGTCTGTGGGTTCAGTGATTTTTTTGTATCATTTTGGACTAATTCTGAGCATATCTGGGAGTTTCCACCCAGGTTCCTAACATAGCTGAAAAAGGCCTTATGATTGTCCTTTGAATCCATGGCAATTTTTCTCTCAAAATTGGCCTTAGTTGATTTTATGAGTGCTCGTATTTTTTTACTAATAATGATCAAGGGTGACTTCCCTTTTATGGATTTTGTTCTATCATGTAATAGCTTTCTCCTCTTATTGTAAAGTTTGTTAATGGCTGGGGTCCACCAGACTGGACATTTGCCCTTTGTGGAAAGAGTCTTGGTTTTATTTGGGATTGCCTGATCCATGCAGTCCTGGAGGTGTTCATAGAAGGCATTTGTAAAGGCTTCCGCAGCTTGGGTTGTGGTTTCCTCTGGCTCTGGGGCCTTGAAGGATACCACACCAGTCTTGAGTAGTGTGAAGTTTGCTTTAGAGAAGTTCTTCACTATGGTCTTTTTTGTTTGGGGTGGGGGCGGGATGTGGATTTCCAGTGAGATTAGTTTATGATCAGATCTCACCAATGAGGGATATACTTCCGGTGTGGAGCATTTTGTCCCCATGTTTGTGACAATGAGATCTAGTATATTTTCTCCTCTCGTGGGAACAGTGACTAGCTGTTCCATGGCATTTGAATTTATGAACTCCAGGAACCGTTGGGCTAGAAAGTTAGAGCTTGAGTAATGTTCCCAGTCTATATTTGGGTAGTTGAAGTCACCCAATATGATGGTGTTTGGAGATACATTTATACCCTCCAGTGTCTTCAGGAAGGCTGTGTGGGGTTCCTGAGTTTGAGAGGGTGGCCTGTAGCATGCTACAATTTGTAGAGCAGTTTTGCCTATGGTTAGTTGCACTTGGATGGTTTCTGAAGCTTCGTGCGTTGCCACCAACCTGGAGGTGTGGGTATCCTTTATGAATATGGATACACCCCCTCCTTTTAGATTGCTAAACAAAGGTTTGGGTTTTATACCTTCTCAAAGCATTGACATTAGTGACGTACTTGTTTCCATATGAATGTTTACACGTGATGTTGCACTTGAGCTCAAATTGGGCTCTCATAATAGTGGCTATTGTTCCAACTTTAGAAAGAAAAGTAATTTTATACCTCCCTTACCTCCTAATGTTGAAGTATTTTTAAAAGCAGTGGAAAATGCTATTTATGCTGATTGCAATTTTTTACAGTCAGATCTTGTTAATAACTTAGATGATGAGGAAACTGTAGCACTTAAGTCTATTCAATGTAATAATGAAATAGTGGTTAGACCATCTGACAAAGGTGGTCCCATTGTCGTGTTAGATTCTAATTATTATCTTAATACGATGTTTGAAATGTTGAACACCGATGCTTATACAGAAATCACTTTGCCTGAAGTACAAAATTTACTTACTAATATTAATACTGCATTGACGGATTGCCTATATACTGGTGTTATCAATAGAGATCTATTTAATTATCTCAATATTGAGCAACCGTTAGTACCTAGGTTGCACGGTTTGCCTAAAATCCATAAGGATCCTGTATTACCTAAATTTAGGCCAATAGTTGCTGGAGCAGGATGGGCTACGGAGCCACTTTCCATTTATTTGGATTATGAACTTAAAGTTTTGTCTAGGTATACCTACATCCTTAAGGATACAGAACAATTTTTGAAAGAACTACACATGTTTGTGAAAAATTGTAATTTTGTTGCTGATTTGGCATTCATTACCCTAGATGTTGAATCTCTTTTTACTTGCATTCCTAACCAACTTGGCTTAGAGCTTTTACATCATTTATTGGTTGTTGAAAATGGAATGGATTCTAAGAAGGCAGACTTTTTGTGCTTTCTATTAGAAATTGTGCTTGATGATAATATTTTTCTATTTAATTCCAGATATTTTAAACAAACCAAGGGCATAGCGATGGGCACGAGTTGTGCAAATAGTTACGCTAATCTTATAATGTTGACATGGGAACAAAATCATCTTTTGAACAACACAAACGTCCTTTTTTATAGGCGTTTTGTAGACTATTTCTCTTTTGTCGAAATAGCAGTCACTGCCATATTGACTTGATTAAACAGGTTAATCTTACTAGTGAGTTTTTAAAATTTTCTGCTAACTACTCTAATAGTAGTATAGATTTTTTGGATG
>NC_056733.1:630677369-630707369 GCF_019279795.1 Protopterus annectens
AGAAGCAGCTACCTGGCGTTCTGTTCATATCTTCACCAAGCATTATCACTTGCCTATTTTTTCAAAATCCAGAGCTGGTTTTGCCACTGCACTCTTGCAGGGCCTAATTGCTGGTCCCAATGCTCTCTAATTGCCTTCTTTCTTCTTTGGCTTTGGGAATCTACCCAAATGAAATGACTGTAACAGTTAAACACGAAGAACAAAGTACAGTTGCGTACACTTACCATAAATGTAGATGTTAGTGTATTCACTGTTGCAGTCCTGGTTACCCTCCCTCTAGCTCCCTGACCTCTATTGGCTGTACCTATCTTCTTGCTTACTGTATTTAAGCTTTCTGGTGTATTTGCTTGTTGGAGCTGTAACTTTCTATATAATTGCTTCCCATTATGGGGGCACCTGACTTTTGGGGCAAGAAAAACTGATTTAATGGCGTTGGCTGCATGCTTTATACCCCTGACTACCTGACGTCATGGAAGGAGACAGCAACCGACACAGGACCCAAGACGCAATCGGGCCGGTTGAGGGCTACCTGCAAGCAGATAACCCAAATGTAATGACTGCAACAGTGAATACACTCTAACGTTTAAATTTATGGTAAGTGTACACAACTGTACTTTTGTAAGCTATGCTGCTATCCATCTTATCAAGAGAACATAAATGCTTAGATGTTAAGTTGTCAGTCTCGCCTTCATTCTTGCTGGATGGGTTTGGAGCCGATCCTCGGCTCCGACTCTGCACTTGCTAAGCTCGAGAGTCACTTTTACCAGCTCGAGGCAGCCCCATATCCCATGATGCAAGGCGGTAATTACCCAGTTCTCGTTTGCCACTGCACTAATGAGGTCATCTTTTTTACCAGCTCCTGGTAAGTGATTTTTCATTGCTATTTGTGAAGGATTTGGAGACCAGTTCCCTAAATTTTATTCTTTATAGTCTTTTTTAGTGAACTTTATTCACTTAGCTCCATACCCATTCTCCTTAGCTCCCTTATTCATAAGTTTCTAGTGTTTTGGGCCTTAGGCCTTACCCTCCCTTACAGTTCCTGTCAGGATTTTCCTTAGGTGTGTGGGTGTTGTGTCTTACAGTTCTGATTTTTTGTTTATTGGTGTCTTTCTGTCTGGTGTGTGTGTGTGTGTGTGTGTGTGTATTAGGACTCAGACATGTCCAAAGATACTAGGGTCTCGGGTTTCAAGAAGTGTGACTCGTGCTGTCAGAAGATGTCTCTGACAGACGGTCACACTTCTTGTATTTATTGCCTGGGACCCCTACACCTGCAGGACTCCTGTGCTGTCTGTCATTCTTTCAGCCAGAGAGTCCTGCAGGAATGTAGAAATAAGTTGGTCCTCGGGGGTCTCCTTAAGCCTGAGAGCTCCCCGGCTAAGGTCTGCTCCGGGAAGCCCTCTAAGCCTCCCAAGACCCAGACTTCGGTTTCAAAGTCTGTGGTCTTGGTTCCGACTCTGCCAGAGTTGACATCGGCTCCTTCTGGAGCCGATCCTTCCTTGTTGGAAGCTTCAGTATCGGCGCCGTTTGGCACCGATACCCTGGCTTCGGCACCTGTCTGCTCCGACTGGAGCCGACACCCTAGCGTTGAAGCATGTCTCTGCTCCGGCTGGAGCCGAGATATCTTTGTCTCCGCTCGGAGCCGACAAGTTGTCTGCTCCGCCTGGAGCCGAAGTTTCTTCGGCTCCGATGGCTCCGTCCAAAAAGAGGTCGAGATCTCCTTCATTGGAATCTATACACTCGGCTCCAGCCTCCCCCTTGCTTTTGGAGCGGAGCCATTGGAGCCGATCATCGAGGTCTTCCAGGCTATCAGACCATGACTTGGAGAGAGTGGTGAGTAGGCTATTAAAATCACAGGCACTAGCCCAAATGCTCCATAGCCCGTCTCAACAGACGACCGCTATTCTACACCCTCCTGAAATTCCTCCTTCGACTCTCCTACAGAGTTCGGAGTTGGAGATTATTGGTACCGTGACTGTTGCTGCTTCGGAGCCGATACCACACCTTTCGACTCCGTCGTCCTCGACTCCTATCTCCTCCTTGAGACCTTCCTTGGAGGGATCTGGGCGTCGGGCTTCCCTGGTCTGTTCCGAGGGGGCGAGTGGCATTGGACCCATGTCCGACCCCTTTCTCCCTCTCGGAACTTAGGCCTTGGTGAGCTCGGCCCCGACATCTGTTTCGGAGCCTTCCCTTTCGGTGGGACCAGGGATCCCTGTTTCTTCAGAGCGGGATCTCTCGGCCCTCCTTGGGAGGGGAGCCTTCGAGGTGATGAGTTTGCTAGCCCCTGAGCTTAGTCAGCAGTCGGTTCCTTTAGCTCCTCCCTCTATGGTGCCTGTAGATGCCTCTTCCCACTCTTTCTCCCGGACCCAGAGATCCATCGCCCTAGGTCTCCCCATTGGGAAGAACTTCCTCTTCCGAGGTTTCTCCTGATCCTTCAGGTGAACCCCCGCGTAAGAGGACCTGCAAGAGGAAGCACTTAGACTCTCCTGAGTCTACAACATCAGATACTGATTTAGATGAGTCAGAGGGGTCCCCAAGATCCCCCTCTGAGGATGTCTCCTTTTCAGACATCCTTGAGCTCCTGAAACAGAGGGGGAACTGGCCCTCCATTAATCCCTCCGAGGATGAATCTGTATACCTGGAGGCTTTTGGATCTCGACCCTCCACCTCCTGGGTGTCTCCGCCTTTCGACCCTCTCATGGAGGTCATAGCTCGAAAGGCGTGGGCATCCCCTGATTCGGTGGAACCAGTCCCCAGGAGACCTTCAAAATTTATTACGGCCCCCGCTGAAAAGCAGTTTCTTACTAAAGGTGTCCCGGTTGATGCCATGGTGGTGGCGGCCGCCACCAAAAAGGAACTTGCAGATCCTTCCTTACCAGTCCATCCTCCTAACAAGGAGTCTAGGACCATGGACAGGTATGGCAAGCGGATGTTTTCCTCAGCGACCTTTGCTATGCGTTCGCTGAATTATTTATGTCACTTCACCAGACTTCAAAGAGCCATCCTCAAAGAATTAGGTGAAGTAGTACAGGATCCTTCAGCAGCAGGGGCTCAGGAAAAGATTGCCTCTCAGCTGGGAATCCTTAATTCCATAACCAACTCCTCCATGTGGCTCATTTGTTATGCAGCCGATGGGGCGAGTAGAGCTGCAGGCACAGGAGTGGCTCTCAGACGTCAGTCCTGGATGCGGCTCTAATTTTGCAGACCCCTTTAAGGTGTCCTTCACAAACTCTCCCTTTGATGGGTCAACATTGTTTGGCCCTCAGGTGAAGGACACTTTGACCAGGTGCGAGCAAGACGGCAAGACTCTTTCTGCCGTAAGAGTCCGTTTCTCCACCCCTTCTAGGCCTTATCCTAAAGGTCAGAAGGGAGGGAAAATATGGTTCCAAAAATCTCAGGGAGTCACGCCTGACGCACAAGGTCAATTTACCCCCAGAGGCAGAGGGGGTAATAACAATAGATGCCGCCCTAGGGGCAGAGGGGGTCCGCAGAACCAGGGCAGCAGAGAGCCTCTCTGACAAGCCTTTCCAGCATCCCTGAGGTGTTGCCCGACTGTCCACCCTTGGAGGCAGTCGGGGGGAGATTGTCGCTGTACCCGGAAGCCTGATTTTCCCTCTCTCAAGACAGATGGGTACAGTCGATCATATCCGAGGGTTACAAGATTCCTTTCGAGGAAAGCCCTTTCCCTCAGAAAAGTTCCCTTCCAGACGTTCCACCCGGTCTAAGGGAAATTGCAAAACTAGAGGTTTGAAAGCTCCTAAAAAAAAAAAGGGCCATCCAGCCAGTTCCAGTAGACCATTTAGAGTCCGGAATCTACTTAAGGTTCTTTTTGGTTCCCAAAAAGACGGGAGACTGGAGACCAATATTAGACCTCGGCAGGCTCAACATGTCTGTCAAAAAGACAAGGTTTCGGATGGTCACATTTCAATCGATTTTGCCTTTCCTGGGCAAAGACAACTGGATGTGTTCCATAGACCTTCAGGATGCGTACTATCACATAAAAATCCACAGACGCTCTAGAAGGTTTCTCCGCTTTCGGCTGGGGACCAGTCATTTTCAATTCAGAGCCCTGCCCTTTAGTCTCACTACAGCCCCCAGTGTGTTCACCAAATGCATGGCAGTGGTCACGGCTCACCTGAGATGTCAAGGATTCCAGGTGTTTCCGTATCTCGACGACTGGCTCCTCAGCCACCACCAGGCATCAACTTCTCCAAGCCAGAGATTACACTCTACGTCTCTGCGGTCAGTTAGGAATTTCGGTCAACTTCGAAAAGTCTTCCTTATCGCCCTGCCAATCTATTACCTTTATAGGTGCAAATCTAGACACTACTCGGATGTCAGCAGACCTTACAAGTCAGAGAATCCTAGATATCCAAAACCACGTTCGGATCCTATCTAGCGAAAGGGTACAAGCCAGGTTGGTCCTGAAAGTGTTGGGCCTCATGGCAGCTGCCATCACACTTCTTCTTGTGGCCCGTTTTTACATGCGTCTCCTACAATGGATGTTGTTCACCCAATGGTCCTTCCAGCAGCTTCCCATGCGTCACAAAATCCTGGTGACACAAACCTGCAAGAACCATCTATCCTGGTGGATTTCCTCTCCTCTAGTCAATCAGGGCAGACCATTTGTTGCCCCGGTAGCCACGGTCACTTCGGATGCCTCCCTGATCGGGTGGGGGTGGGGCATTATCAGGGCAGGATGGTTCATGGCACATGGCAACCGTTCGAATACCACCTGCACATAAATGTCCTAGAGATGAGAGCAGTGCTTTTAATGTTGCAAGCCCTCAACGACTTTCTTCCCTTAGGAACTATTGCAGTTCACACGGACAACATGTCCGTCGTGTGGTACATCAACAAGCAGGGCGGAACCAAGTCCTATCCCTTGTGTCGAGAGGCTCTCAGACTTTGGCAATGGGTGATCTCCTCTCATCGGTTTCTGGTAGCAACGCATATCCCCGGGAAAACCAACATAATAGCGGACAGATTGAGCAGAGCTATACTCATGCCTCACGAGTGGTCTCAAGCAATCCATAGTGGAGGAGATTTTTCAGAGGTGGGGCCACCCATGCTGCGATCTTTTTGCTACACCTCAAAACAGCAAATGCCCAGTCTTCTCCCTCTTCCCACTTCCGGGCCATCCCCCTAGAGATGCTCTTACCCAAGATTGGCCCCTGGGACTTCTTTATGCTTTTCCTCCCTTTCCATTGATACCACAAGTACTCCAGAAAGCTGCCGTTTTGAGAGCCAAAATGATTCTCATTGCCCCTTACTGGCCTCGACAAATTTGGTTTCCGTTCCTTCATCGCCATCTTCTGGTGCAACCTTGGCATCTGGACCCAGCTCCAGATCTTTTGACCCACCAGTCCGGTCAACTGCACCGGTCCGTTCCTTCCCTCAACCTCACAGCTTGGTTGCTCCACTTCCATCCTTAGCCAGGCTTCCTATGATCTCTAACCTCGTTAGAGATATCATAGTAGCTTCACTTAAGTCCTCTACCAGGAGGATTTACTCTAGCAAGTGGAAACGCTTTTCCCTTTGGGCAAAATGTAAGAACATAGACCCCTTTACTGCCCCTATTCAGTCAGTCTTGGATTTTCTAGCAGAAATTTTTCACTCGGGTTCTTCGTCTTCCACAGTCAAAGTTCAGTTGGCAGCAATCTCGAACTTTCATGTCGGATTTGCAGACCATAACATTATGTCCCACAAGCTTTGTAAAGCCTTTCTCAAAGGAGTGTTACTTCTTAAACCCCCTGTTAGGGATCCTCCACCACAGTGGGACCTAAATTTAGTGCTGACATCCTTGATACTCCCCCCTTTCGAACCGGCTGCTTCATGTTCATTAAAGTTTCTTTCTTGGAAGACACTTTTTCTAGTCGCTATTACCTCGGTTAGAAGGGTGTCTGAACTTCATGCCCTCTCTGTTCGTCCCCCTTATTTGGTCTTCCACAACGACAGAGTATCCTTGAGAACCAATCCATCCTTTTTGCCCAAGGTTGCTTCTAAGACAAATTTAAACCAATCCATTGATCTTCCTGTATTTTTTCCAAATTCTAACAGGGCGGAACAAAAATTACATTACCTAGATGTTCATCGCCAACTCAGATATTACTTGGACAGAAAGAAGCAGTTTAGGAAGTCTGATCAGCTCTTCCTTTCTTATGCTGAAAATAAAAAAGGTCTCCCTGTTTCTAAAGTGACCTTATCCAGATGGCCATCTTCTACTATTTCTGACATTTATCAGCTTAGGGGCAAACAACTGAGTTCAAAACCTAAAGCACATTCCACAAGAGGTCTAGCCACTTCTACAGCTTTTCAGGCTAGGCTACCCTTAGATACTATTTGTGCAGCAGCCACTTGGGCCACTCCTCATACCTTCGTTTCTCATTACAAATTGGATTTGGCCTCCAGGGACAGGGCAAGCTTTGGTTCCACAGTTCTCAAGAGTCTGTTCCATTGAGCCACCCAGGATAGAGGTGCTAGGGACGCGGTCCCATCCAGCAAGAATGAAGGCGAGATTGACAACTTAACATTTAGAAGTTATGTACCTACCATAACGTTCCATGTTGGTTGTCTTCTCTCGTTGTCTTTCTTGCGTCCCTCCCTCCTGTCCCCCTAGCCTGGACAGACCTTGATCTCCCTATTTCTCTGGAAGTCTTCTTCCTTGGACACCAGTTAGTTCTTGACCTTAATTACCTGGTTTCCCTTTACAGTCTTTTCAGGTTAGTTGTTCCTCTTTCCTTGGTGGAAAGTTTTATAGGCAGTTTTTCCTCTAGATACCAAACGAGATCTGGGTAATTACCGCCTTGCATCATGGGATATGGGGCTGCCTCGAGCTGGTAAAAGTGAGACTCGAGCTTAGCAAGTGCCGAGTCGGAGCCGAGGATCGGCTCCGAACCCATCCAGCAAGAAAGAAGGCGAGAGAAGACAACTAACATGGAATGTTATGGTAGGTACATAACTTCTAATTTTACTAATTTATTGATGAGTGTTGTGTATTAATGTCAAATGCTGAAGTTTAAATCTATATAAATTGCATCACAGCACAATTTTTCATTAATAGCTGTTATAGAACATCATGTTACAGGTGGTAATGGATCTATTTTCAACATATGCATGCCGATATATGGTTTAAAGTACTTAACCTATCCATTTCTGACAACCTGCAATATTAGCTTCTCCATTTCTTTTTCCGCAGCATGAAAGTAGACTTAAGGTTCTGTATAACTCTGGGTTTGTCCTATTCCCCTTTCCCTTAAATATGGGTTTGTTTAGTGCATATCTGCAATCTCGAGGAATCTTCCCATATTTATATGACCTAGTGAATAATGGGTATAATGTTACCGTAAGTTCTTGCTGAAATGTTCTCGGATCATTACTAGTTCCGTCTCCATGTGTTTGTTTGGATCCAGTTGGTGCAGTTCTTTTTCAGTAAAATCTAATTTGATACCAGTATCTGGGATTACCTTAATTTCACTAGGACAATTTATCCCTTTTGTGGAGCCAAACTGTTTTCCATAACATTTTGTAAATATATCTGTAATCTGTCTGAGAATAAATTTTAGAATCTGCACACGGTTTATCAATTTTGTGTCTTTACTCCCTCCACAACTTGTGCATCTGTAAAGGTTGCCTATTGTGCTCAATATAGTTAGAAATTTTTCTTGATCTTGTGAATTATCTCCTTACTAATGTTGTGGAATCATTGTTCCAGTCTGTTTCTTAAGTCCCCAGCTAATATTATTCTTCCCTCCTGTGTTTTATGCAAGAAATGTATGAATTCCTCTAGGTAATCTGCACTTGATTTTGGTGGTTGGTACAGTCCAACAATTTTATGTTCCAGGGCTGTCTTTGTCACAGTTACACAGTCTATAGTATTGGTGTTCTTATTGAACGTGTAATAATCACAAGTCTCATGATTATCTCCACCTAATTTTTTTTGTTTGTTACAGACATTAACTGAGGTGGTGGTGCTGCGGTAGCATTGTCGCCTCACAGTAAGACGTCCTGTTTGATTCTCAGCTAGAGCGTCTTCTGTGTGGGGACGTGCGTGAATGGGCGTACCTTCATTGAAGGTTGTGCGTCAGAGCTGGCAACTCAGTACGTAAAAAAAAATGTACTGTCAATCATTACCGGACTGATGTTTCCACTTTGGCGACCCCTAACCGGGAAAAGCCGAAAGACACAACAACAGTTGTTAACAGACATTCTTTTATACCCTGATTAGAATTGGTTTCCAGTCATTGTTCTTTAACCATGTTTCACAAACGATAACATTAGTCTTGTGGGAATCTACCAAATTTTCCAATAAAAAAAGTAATGCTTTTAGCATTAACGGCCATCAGAGATTCCTCAAATGTAGCTAGCTGTGAACTGTTAAATTTTCGACCTGGCAAAAACCCTGCCTAGTGTCAAATATTGCAAAATATCTGCTGCAAAAATTATCTTCCCTGATTTTGACAAATGCACGCCATCCTGTCTGAACATGTGTGCCCAAAACTAGGTTTGAATGCTCTACACATTACATTTTTCAAAACGGGACATTTTTTCCATGTAGGTATTTACCCAAAATATCTTTTCATTCACAGTGACCTGACTTTTTTTTTTTTTTTTTTAGGTGATTTGTGAAAAATGTGTCTCAACACCAGTACAAGTTGTACTGTCCAAGAGGGCTGTCAGTTTTTTACCAACAGTCCTTGCGGATGATGTCATTTGTACCGACTTGAATAAAAAGTGATCTGTACTTCATTACATTTAGGTGTTCCAAGGCTTGTCTCGCATCTTCTATTTTTGCTGCTGGCAAGCATAACACTGTTCGATGTTCTTTATCTTCTCTGCATATATAAGTATCAGTTCCTTTAATAATTGAATCTCCGATTACATGAATATCTTTGCTGGCCATCTCTGAAGAATCTAAAGCTTCTAGTACAGTAATATCTGCTGTATCAATTGTTACAAAGGATAGATCTTTATCACCATTAGTCTTACTAATCCCACTGTTTTCATTGTGTATTAAATTCTTATCCAGCTGGCATTGTAAATCCACAGCTTGAGCAATGTAGTCAGCATCTGTCTTTCTCTCTCTTTTTTCTTACGGTAATGTTCATTCTTTCCATTTTCAGTTTTGATTTCTTCCTTTTCACTTGCCCCTAGGCCTCCCCCCCCCCTTTTTTTAATCTTCCAGTGGTGGTGCTGCGGTAGCGTTGTCGCCTCACAGTAAGAAATTGTCCTGTTCGATTCTCAGAGCGTCTTCTGTGTGGAGACATGCGTGAATGGGCATACCTTCATTGAAGGTTGTGCGTCAGGGCCGGCAACTCGGCACGTAAAAATCTGCCTATCATTAGCGGTCTGGAGTTCCGCTGTAGCGACCCCTAACCGGGAAAAGCCGAAAGACACAACGACAACTTCTCTTTTGGAAAAATTACTACTTTTTTGTAGACTGAAGGTTTTTTGATAGAAAAATATTATTATACCCTGTAACCTGTGTATTACATTGCAATTTTTAGTATGTAGAAAAAGCTGAGAGAGAGGGAGATTCACTTTCCTTTACAGTCATTAATCAGTTTATTTTTCTTCCTTGTTGTTTGTGGTGAACTCCCCCCCCCCCCTTTTTTTTTTTTAAACAACATGTAGAATAAGGCAGACCCAGCAAACAAGCCAGCAAAATCACAGCCCACAGCACCACGGAGAATGAGACGTCCAACCAAAAGTTTTTTTTTTTTTTTTTAAAACCAGCTTGAATCCTCAAGTATAAGCATTTTCGTTTTTTTGTACACCAAAAACAACTTCAGATGCATTTAAAAATTCCAACAGAACTGTTTAATTCTCCCTCCATGAAGTTAGAAACGCATCCACAATGCATTACATCAGCCAGAAAGCTTAAGTCAAAAATTTAAAGGCATATACACAACTTAAAGGGAGTAAATAAATATATGGAAATACAAATGGTATTTGTTGCACTTGTCCTGAAAAATCGAAAAAATATAAATAGATTAATGGATGAGTAAAAATATTGCAGTATTTCTGTTAGTAACGTTCCAAAGATTTAAGTTTTAAAACTGGAGCTATACTGATCATGTCATTCAAACCCAGGGCCCTGTAGGCTTCCAGCCTTATCTGACAAATAAGCTCTTGCTGCTCTGGGAAAGTTGATCACTGACCACCCCTTGGACCTAATGTCATAAGGTACCTGTAAAGGGCATTGGTAAATTTTTTTCTTTCTGATTTCATAAACATGCTCATAAATGCGGTTGTGCAATTTCCACTCTTATTTTTCTATATAATAAGCCTCAAAGTGTTGACTTCTAGCTCCGTAAATAATTCCTGCTGTCTGAAAGCTGCATCTCCCTGTTACAGAATAATCTTGATTCTTCAGGTTAATTCTATCCCCCTCCAGGATGTATTTACATGTACTGCACATTCCGCATTTAGCCATCCTGCCCCCTTGGTACCTGTGTTTTTTTTCTTTTCCAACATGTCTTTGAAGTTGTGATCCTTCTGTAAATAACAATAGTGTGAGTTTCCATGATTTGCCAAAGTCCATGATTTTCCCTAAAAATATTCCAGTTCTTGTTTAAAATCCAGTTAACCTTATTACTTTCCATGTTGTATGTAGTTACCATAGCTCCTGTATATTTATCTGATGTTATCTAGTCACCATTCCTCACATTGGGGTCTTGGGATCCAATATCGGATCCAAGCCGGCATACTCAGAACACAGCTTAGCTCAAGCTCCTCCCCTCCCATAATGCTATGCTCCCTTACACTCCCCCAGACCTTGTTTGCTGCTCAGACGCAGATTGCTCAGCTCCTGTTTAGTGTAAGTGTATTTAGCACAGATTATTGAATTTTCTTGTTGGTCTTTGAGTTTGTAGTGTTAGTGGGTAGTTTTCCCTTCTTATCTATCCCCTTCCAGTTGAGTCTTAACCATGTTTAGGTTCTTTTTTCCTCTGGGTTTTGTCTTTGGCCTAGTTGTCTTGTGTTCGAGTGTTGTCTGTGTGTCGGACGGATTATAGGCTTTCGAACCTTGGCTTGTTAGTGGACTTCGGGTTTTACTTATGGTTCAGCCATGTCAGAAAAACCTTTAGGTTTTAAAAGGTGATCCTCTTGTGGGTGGAAAATGCCTATTTCCGACTCCCACGAGGAGTGCCTTTACTGTCCTGGTGGTGACCACCTTGAGGTGGAATGCGGCATTTGTGTCCTATTCTTCCTGTGGGCTTTGGTCGACCATCGCAATAAGCTTTTAATTAAGGGTTTGGTCAAAGGAGGGCCTTGGCCCCTGACCTTCGGATCCTAGGATTCGAGAAATATTTCCTCAGATCCTTTGAGCTTGGTTCCGATCTGGTCTGATCCGAGAGTCGTGCAGGAGCCTATAGTAGTGGAGAATCTTCCCTTGGATCCTTTGCCCCCTAAGCAGCTGTCTTCTCCAGCTAGGTCTCGTTCAAGGGACCGCAAGAGAAGACACACTAGCTCCAGGCGGGACTCTCCTAGTAGGTCCTCCATCTCCTCCTGATCTTCATGGAGTGTCCTCCCTATGGATATGGACAGGATGATGTGAGCCTTCCTGAAAGCTCAGATTGATTTGGGGCTTCTGGCTTCCCCAACCCATAGTTCAGGGATCCAATCTCCCACCCCCCTTCGATCGCACCTTATCTGACCAGTGGCTTTGGTTCTCAGGGACAGTTGAGTGGTGTGGACGCCAGGGGAGCTTTAGGACCCAGTTCGGGTCCTTCCTTGATGGGATCAGCGTCTGGCACTTGCTGACCTTCGTGTTTCACTGTTGCAGTCATCACAACTTGTGTTATCCTGCCAGGGGTAGTCCTCATTTGGGCCCAATACCAGAGACTTGGTATTTCTGCATCGGTTGCTGTCACTCCAGGACTGACAGGTCGTCAGTGGTATAAAATAAGGCAGCCAACGCCATTACATTGGTCTTTCTTTCCTAGGTGCCCGAAGCAGAAGCAGTTTGCACGAGTGCAGGTTGGTTGTTACCTGTGTTTTCGTTTCCAAATTGAAGTTTACGTCTTCTAAAGCCAAGTACCCCATTGGGGATCCTTTTTTTCTCGTCTGTGGAAAGCAAATACCACACAGAGACTTGCATTCTTACGGCATCACCTGTTTAGGCCCAGACCACGACGTCCCCCGCTGTCGCTTTTGTGCTTTGTTCCACGCCAGAACTATACGTCGTCAGGCCCTTATTGTAGTAAAGTATTTTTACTCAGTCCTCCTATTCCAATATGGCTTCGGTAAGCCATCTGTCTAATGAGTTTTCAAAACAGCATAAGGATAAAGACAGGCCGCATCGGTCCAGAACTGCCTACAACGCTTCCGTTAAGCTAGTCGTCAGTTCTCCGGTCCTCAGTGAGGTGCTTTCTCAGCCCCTGATGCCTGCTTCTGTGGATTCGCAGGCCGCTAACGAGACTCTTCAACTAAGGATCCTGTGGATGTCTCTACTTTGGATGGGTTCAGAGCCACTGAGCAGGCACCAGCTTCCAAGGAAGTTCTTCGCACTACCGATACTCTACACAAACCGACTTCTTTTGCATCTTCAGTTCTGTCTAAAACTACAGAGTTTCTAAGGCCCAGGGTACAAACTATGCCTAAAAAACTGACCCACGCTCAGGCATCTGCTTCCATGCTTCAAACCCAAATGCTTAAAATGGAAGACCTTATGCTTCTTAGGGGAAGCCAGGCTACCCTTTCCAAAAGAGAGACTTGTCCCCAGTAGTTTTATCTGAACAGGAGTCCGATCACTCTGAGGTTTCTGAATGTGAAGACATGCAACTCCTCTTTGCATCAGAATCTTCATAAGCAGAGGAATACATTCCTTCTGCCTCTCCTCCCGAGGATTTTTATTCGGTGAAACCCTACATACTTTAAGGGAGCATTTCCTATGGGAATGTCCGAACTACCCTCCGTGAAAAAAGAGACTCGGGGAATTCTTAGATTTACCACAGCACAGATCTTCAGCCGTTCTTCCTGTCCTGGATGTTGTGAATGATGATTTTATGGAATCAAGTTTGACTCCTGACACCCTTCCTCCTGCTCCCAGAAAACCTGACCGGTACTACAGAGTCCCTGACTCTCTCAAATTCCTTTTCAAAAATCATATTGCTGATCCAGAGGTCATCTCCCAAGGATCAACAGCAACCTCAGCTAAGAATCCCACCCCCCTGAGGCAGGGATTCCCAAGCTTAAGACAGATTGGGTAAAAAAGTATACACTTCTGCCACTCTTGCTATTAGAGCATTAAATTGTCAGTTCCACATGCTAAAATATCAGCAGCATACCATGGAACTCCTCAATCTGCTTGTGCAGAAAGTAAAGAATTACAAGAGCTTATGTATTATGCAAGCCAAGTTACTAAACACACCTTGCAAATGTGGCTTTGACGCCCTAGAAGCATCTTGCAGGGCAGCAGTCACTGATTCTGTCATTGGGGAAGGCATGCTTACCTTAAGCAACAGACCATGTCAAATTAAAATTATTGGACCCACCATTGAACAAAGACAATTTGTTTGGCACCAAGGCAGAAGAGGTATTAAAAAAGATGGAAGAAAAAGCTAAACGTATGCAGACAGACTTTTTGCAGGTCCAGCCTCCGAGGTTCAGTAGGCATTGCCCCTCCAAGCACTGGTTCTTTCTGGCCCCCCCTCCAGGCCAGCTCTTCCCAGACCAGGGGAAGCAGACCCCCCCCCCCCCTCAGAAAGCATTCCCAGGGAATGAAGATCTAAATAGTGGAGTTCCTCCACTTCAAAAACAGGGAGTGCTCAGCTGCCCCTTACGGTAAGAACTCACAATGACTTTACACCTCCACCCCTTACCTCTGCCCACCTGCTTGCGCCCTTAGGAGGAAAACTCTCCATCCATGCGAACAACTGGGCCTCTATTACCATTGACCCTTGGGTCCTCAGCATAGTGTCCTAGGGATACAAATTTTATTTCCACACTCTGCCAACCCCAAACGGGTTCCCAGATCTTCCTCCAAACCCATGGGCAGAGGCCAGAAAGCTAGTAGTTTCCCTGCTCTCCATGAGGGCAGTACATCATGTTCCTGCATACCAGGTAGGCCAAGGTGTCTATTCCAGACTCTTCGTAGTACCCAGAATAGAGGGCACCCGGCGCCCAATCCTCAATCTATCCATTCTAAACACCTTTCTGGTGATACCAAAATTCAAAATGCTCACCCTCCAGCAGCTTTTTCCTATGCTTTCCAAGGATGTTTGGTTAGCTACCCTAGACCTAAAAGAGGCCTACCTACACATACCAATCGGGGAGTCTTGCAGGAAATATCTACGTTTCAGGGCAGGATCTAAGCACTTTCAGTTCTCTGCGCTTTACTTTGTCTTATCCACTGCTCCCAGAGTTTTCACAAAATGCCTGGCTCCAGCCATTGCTTTTTGCCGACAAAG
Source organism: Protopterus annectens (assembly GCF_019279795.1). NCBI lineage: Eukaryota > Metazoa > Chordata > Ceratodontiformes > Protopteridae > Protopterus > Protopterus annectens. The sequence goes on from NC_056733.1 coordinate 630,691,778, forward strand.
AAATTTACCCCTACTTAGACAATTACCTGATTAAGGCAGATGGTCAGGAAAAGCTGTTACAGCACTTGACCTTTTTAAAGGGCCTACTGACCTCTCTGAGGTATACTATCAACGAAAAGAAATCAAAACTAGTCCCCAGTCAAGATTGTATTCCTGGGAGCAAGCTTGGACACAGCATCCCAGATGGCATTCCTTACTCCAGAAAAACAAGCCTATATGACTGGCTACTTCACTCAAATGGCCACCAGAACCCAGCTGTCTGCAAGGAAAATCTTGCAGGCCCTAGGGTTCATGGCCTCTTTCATTCTAATAATTCCATATGCCAGACTGCATATGAGGAAACTTCATTGGTAGTCAAGTCTTTGGTGCCAACATTCTCAGGACCTGGAAACCGTCCTACCTATCATATCTTGTCTAAGGACAGAGTTTTTTTGGTGGGCAGCAGCATGCAACCACAACAAGGAACTTCCCTTTACTCAACCCCACGCCGCCCAGACCCTAAATGCAGATGCATCAGACTATGCCTGGGGGCACACCTGGCGACAAGTTCATTGAGCCACTGAAGCCCAAATTAAATTCATCTGCACATCAACCAGAAAGAGATGCTAGCTGCTGTTCAGCATGGTCGGACAGCTTTCAGATCCCTACTCTCACCAGGACGCCTACTAATAAAAACAGACAACACAGTTATGTGGTGCATCATCAAGCAAGGAAGAACCCACTCTTACCCACTCCGCAGGCTAGCCATGGCCCTGTGGAACATGGCCTTGGACATGTATATTCGTTTGTGAGATTAATTCTCTTTGGCAAACTACTTAAGCAGACATTTTCTAGACCCACACTAGTGGCAATTAAAACCCAGCACCTTCAGCCTTCTAATCCAGAAATGGGGGACCCTAGAGGTAGATCTCTTTGCCGCCTCCTGCAATCACTAGCTCAGCAAATTCTGCACCAGGACACCTCACAGCAGGGCCTGGAAAGTGGATGCTGTATCCTTCAGTGGGAAAACCTCTCAATCTATGCATTCCCCCCCCCTCTGTCTCTTCTCTCAAAAATATTACTCGAGATAAGACAGGACAGACCAAGGGCAATCCTGATTGCCCCTGACTGGCCACGCCTGCATTGGTACCCACTGCTGCGCAGCTGGTCACCGGTGCCACCCTGGCACCTACCCCAGATCCCAACCCTCCTCACTCAGCAGGGGGGACTGGTCTTGCATCTGCAAACTCTGAATCTTGCAACCTAGCTTATTCCTTTAACTCTTCCCCAGTGACCAGCCTAAGCAAGCAGGTGCTGGACGTCATTCTTGAAGCCAGGAGATCCAGTACAAGGAAATCCTATGCTGATAAGTGGAAAATGTATTGTTCCTGGATTCAGTCTAAAGGAGAGTACACAGCACTGCTTTCTTTACCTCTAATCCTGGATTACCTAGCAGATGTACTCCACAGAGGCCTATCCTTCTCTATAAAGATCCATGCCTCTGCCATCTCTGCTCATTTACAACACTGATCCACTTGACAGTTCCTGAGAGGGGCAAACGACTTAAGACCGCCAAGGAGAGCACCCACCCCTGCTTGGGACCTTAACTTTATACTGGAAGAGCTCATGCTGCCACCCTTTGAACCTGTAGCATCAGCAGAGTTAAAATTCCTCTCTTGGAAAACAGCCTTGCTTCTGGCCATCACTTCAGCTAGAAGAGTGTCTGAGCTACAAGCACTTGCGGCTGTGGAACCCTTCATTATTTTTCATGCTGACATGGTCTCTTGCAGGACTAAGCCTTCCTTTATGTCTAAAGTGGTGTCCTGTGTGGCTCTCAACCAATCTATCCATTTGCCAACTTTCTTCCCTAATCCTCAAAATAAAGGGGAAAGGATCCTGCACTCCTTGGACGTGCACAGACTGCTCAGATTCTACCTTGACAGGACTAAGCCCTTCAGGAAATCTGACCAATTACTAGTCAGTTTTGCACCAGGGGCAGAGGGCAGGGCTATTTCAAAGCAAACATTTTCCAAATGGATAGGACACTGTTTCCATTTCTGCTACAAACACCATGAGAAACTAGACCCTCACGGGGTTAGAACACATTCCAATAGGGCAACTTCCTACCTCTACATAATTCCTCAGGGGAGTCACTACCAGGGGCATTCTGGAAGTTGCTACTTGGAGTACTCTGCACACCTTCACTAAGTATTACCACCTGCTTATCTTTTCCATATCCAGGGTGGGTTTTGCAACAGCAGTCCTGCAGGGCGTACTAGTCAGCCCCAACTCTTCTTGACTGCCTCCACCCTTTCTTCCGCTTTGGGAGTCAACCCAAGTGTGATGGCTGTAACAGTGAAACATGAACATAATACAGTTGTGTACACTTAACATAAATGTAGCTGTTCGAGTGTATTCACTGTTGCAGCCCTGGTGTCCCACCCTCCAGCCCCATTGTCTGTGTCTCTCTCCCTCTCTCCTCTCTATTACTCACCCCTTACAGTGCTGTTGGTATTTACATTTTACTGGTGGTGTTTTCCCATCATAACTTAGCTCCCTATTTGGGGGGCTGCTGACATTTGGGGCAAGAAAAGCTGATGTAATGGCGTTGGCTGCCTGTTTTTATACCCCTGACGTCAGTCCTGGAGCAACAGCAACCGACGCAGAAATACAAAGTCTCTGGTGTTTGGGCCTACTGAGGGGCTACCTGCAGGCAGATAACCCAAGTGTGATGACTGCAACAGTGAATACACTCTAACATCTACATTTATGGTAAGTGTACACAACTGTACTTTTTTTTTTTTTTTTATCCTGTGGCTTGTGCACCTAGCTGTCTTTTTACCTATTTCTGTCCATGATTTATGCTATATAAAATAGCCGGTCTCAGCATCGTCTTGGTAAGATTTTGTGGAAAACCGGGTTCACCTCATCAAAGTACTCAAGACTGGAGGATGAATTTGATTCCAGCAATACTTCTCTCTCTGTTGTTTTTTCTCTTTCCATTCGGATTCGCCTACTGATGAACTGCAAAATCGGATGCAGGTCTGGCTAATGATAGATCTAGAAGTTTGGTGCGTTGGCAGAAACCAGCTCTACCTACATACTCTTGGTTTTGGTTATGTAATTTTTAATGTGTATAACTTGCTTTAAAATTGAAGAGCCAGCAGGGATCATTGTGTTGTGGGATGGGGAGGCTTAACAGGACAGTGAAGTTTCACAGATGAAGCAGCTGTGACTTGCGACAAAATCGACCCTGCTTATTTATACAGTCGAACCTCACTCTGTATGTAGCATTACGCTAAGATCCTTAAGCAGGGCCACTAAAACTACATCCACAGTTTTTCCAATTTTTGTATTCTTCACATGCAGTCCACATTTTTTTGTATTAAATAAATGGTGAAACTGTTTTCATATTCATATAAAACTGACAAAGGATCACCTCAGGGTAACAGAATTTTGCATTGTGTGTTAAAAGTAAGGGTTATCTCTTTTTTTAAGACTTTATTTTGGATTCAGTATTAAGATTGTTTTAAAGCTTGTTCATGTGACTCCCGAGTTAAAACGGGCAGGGAACTTTTCACTGACTGAGTAAATTTAAACCGTAGATGTGAGAAGCAAAAATGCCCCCCATTTACATGGATGAGGCATTGACTAAGTTTTTGTGTATAGGTTCATACATACATTCTTAGCTGTTGATGTGTGAGGATGTTAAGAAGTCTAGCCTTAGTAGTTTTTAGCCCTTGTATTGTGGCATAAAATAACAGATGGGCCAAGCAAGGATATGTTTTTGTTTTACCTGCCTATCAGTGAGGGACATTTGTTAAACTGGAGGTGAATTTGCATTACCCATTCATTAATTAATTCATCTAAACTATATCTTGAAGAGTAAGAGAAGCACTTAATGTGGACTGGAAGACATCCATTGATGCTTTCTTCTCTCTGATGCTTGCCTATTCCTCCAACATGTTCTATTTATTTTACAAAAGAGATTCAGATCTCTTGAGTGGGTGTTTATCAAACCACTGGACTTGGGCATATATAACAGGCTTGACAGAATGGAGTTGAAGTTCTATACACTAGATAAAGACAACATTTAGCAGTCTATATGATACTGAGAGGAGAGACAAGGATTTAAAGATGGTCTTCATAGTTTTTACAATTTAGGCTGCGTTTCCCTGCTGTTCATTTAAATATATGTCAAGGTGAAATGATTTGGCCATTTTTAAATGGTCAAGGGATTTGAATTGAGTGATTTTCTGTTTAGTTAAATGACCAAACAACGTGTTTAAAAAATTTAAAGAAAATCGCATCAGTACCTTTGCTAGTGATTGCTTTCATTAAGGTTGTACTATCTTTTAGTACAGTGTATGATGTTTGGATTGCGGGAGCTTTGTAACTGATGTGTAATGCTGTGTGAGTGTTTGGGGGAGGCAGCAATTCAATTGATAACGTCTGCTAATTTGCTAAAAAAAAAGTATAAATGATTAGGTTTCCAGAATAGTCTGTTAAAACTGAATTACCCGATTGAATGTTTTATATGTAGGTGTTGCATTGCTTGTGATATTTAGAGGCCTTAAGTCATTTAAACCTGTAGCGCATGTGCAGTGTCATATTTGTACCTACAGTGTAAGCCTTGTAATCAGGGTGTCCCTCTCATGGCTGCCAGAGTGCTTTTCCTCTTTTCTTTTTTAAATATGGAGGATTGTTTGATAAAGTCGCTGATCATAACCTGATGTTCTTCATCTCACATTGCTGCAGTCATAACCTGTGGGTAGTCCGCTGTCCTCGGTCGGCCCGAATACCAAAGTGTTAGGCTGGCGTCGGTCATGGTCGCTCAGATCTGACGTCAGTACGCCGTGGTACTAAAGCGCATGACCGACGCCATATCCTCAGTCTTTCTTGCCGCATGGTCCGAAGCAGAAGCAGCGTTTGCAAGTGCCGTTCGGCGTCCTGAAATTTTCGTATTCTGAGTTTCAGACCGAAAACCAAGTTGGGCTAAGTACCCCGTTGGGGAATATTTTTGTCTTTTCTTGCCTCAGTTAAGTCCGGATGTCAGAAAAAGTGAATAATTGTATTTCTTGTGGGAAACAGATACCTCATAGGGATTACCACTCTCTCTGTATTCCTTGCTTGGGGCCTGAGCACGACGTAGTCGGGTGTCGCTTTTGTGCTAGATTTAATAAGCGCACCATTAAACGTAGGTTAGATTGTGCTAGGCTTGTCTTCGGTAAGCGGTGTAATTACAATATGCCGTTGGATCCTCCGACGCCCGCTACCGCTAAGAAGCGCAAGGAAAAATCGGTAAAGCCCAAGCAGGATGAGTCGTCCGTTCTGGACGCCGGTTCTTTAGAAACTACGGTGGAATCTGTGGATCCAGCCGAGGTTTCAGCTGAGTCTCAGGGGGAGCCTTTAATTTTGCATGATGTGGCCTCTCAGGAGTCGGGTCAGGCTGAGGGGGCCTCTCGGGTCGCTGTACTCCCTTCTTTGCATAAGGTGGTTAGACCTTCCCCTTCTGTCTCTAAGGTTCCTTCCAAGGTCAGGCCTGGTTTGTCTTCCTCTGGCGTCAGTCCTAGTTCTGCAGGTTCTGTACCTAAAAAACACATGCTAAAAATGGCAGAATATTTGATTACCTTAATCAGGGGTTCTATGCCCCCTCCAGATAAGAGGCCTAGGGTGGAGCCAGAGGTGGAAGGATTGGAACATTCTTCAGATTACTCAGAGTCTTCGGCTGAAGACATTCAGGATTTTCCCCCTTATTCTGATTCAGACGCAGAGGATTCTAGTACTTCTGCTTCCCCTCCAGAGGATTTTTCTTTTTCAGAAACCCTGCATTCTATGAGGGAGCATTTTAAATGGGAAGGTCAGGATTTCTCAGATTCCCGAAAGAGGTTTAGGGAATTCTTGTTTTTACCACAACATAGGCCCTTGGCTATACCTCCTGTTTTGGATGTTGTTCAGGATGTTTTCTCTGAGGCTTCCCTTAATCCATACTCTTTGCCTCCTGCCCCGGTTAAGCCAGACAGGTATTACAGAGTGCCAGAGGCTCATAAATATTTGTATAAGAGCCCAAGGGCTGACCCAGAAACTATTAGCCAGGGACCTAAGGGTGTCAGGGCTTCTGTTGTAAAGAATCCAGTTCCTATGGATAAAGATTCTAGGGCTTTGGATAGGTGTGGTAAAGTGTATACCTCTTCCACTCTAGCAACGAGGGCTTTGAATTGCCAGTTTCATATGCTGAAGTACCAGAATTTTCTCCTTAGTCAGTTAAAATCTAAGGTAGATGCTTTGGCAGAGGGCATAGAGTGTAAGGAATTACAGGATTTGGTTCATGCCTCTGATCAGGTGGGTAAGCATTCTTTGCAGTGTGGTTTCGATGCTTTACAGGCTTCTTCCAGGGTGGCTGCCACTGGATCAGTTATTCGTAGGCACGCCTGGCTTAAGGATCAGAACTTGTCAGAGCATGTTAAAGCTCGAATTTTGGATGCTCCCCTTCAGTCTGAAGTTTTGTTTGGTTCTCCTGTGGAGTCCGTCTTGAAGAAAATGGAAGACAAAGCTAAGTCTATGCAGACTGTTAAGGATTTTTTGCAGGTGCAGCCCCCTAAGTTTAGCAGAAATTGGCCTACTAAGGGATGGGCTTACTCTTCTTCTGATTTACAGTCTAGGGGCAGATCTAGACGTGGTAGGGGCAGAGCTCATGCTCAGGGTTCTTTCAGGCCTAGGACGTGGAGTTCCCCTGCACAGTCTACAGGTGAAGGCAGGGGCCAGTCCTTTCGTAAACAGACCCAATGACCTGTATCTTCAGCTGCCAGATCCTTCCTGTCTGGCAGCTCCTCTGGGAGGAAAGTTGGCACTTTTCAGGCAAAATTGGCTTTTAGTCACCCAGGACAAATGGGTGTTGGACATTATAGACCGAGGCTACAAGTTTTATTTCCACACATTGCCTCCTTTCAAAGGCATGCCAGACGTTCCTCCTCAGCAAAGGGTGGAGGCTCACAAACAGATTTCTTTACTTCTACAAATGGGGGCTATCCAGCAGGTCCCTCTGTCAGAAGTGGGCCTAGGATTTTATTCTCGCCTGTTTCTTGTACCAAAGAAAGGGAATACTTGGAGGCCAATTCTGGATTTGTCTATCCTCAACACATACCTGGACATTCCAAAATTCAAAATGTTGACTTTGCAACAGCTTCTGCCTCTGCTAGGCAAAGATCACTGGATGGTAACCTTGGATCTCAAAGAGGCTTATCTTCATATTCCTATCAGGCCCAGCTGCAGGAGATTCCTGCGTTTTCGGGCTGGGACTTTACATTATCAGTTCTCTGCATTGCCCTTTGGCTTATCTACTGCGCCCAGGGTGTTCACAAAGGTTCTGGCTCCGGTGATGGCCTTCTTAAGGTTAAGAGGAATACAAATTTATTCTTATTTGGACGATTGCCTGATTCTTGCTCAAGACAAAGACAAGCTACTTCACCATCTACAGTATGTTATGGCAGTGTTAAGGTGCCTAGGGTATTCTGTGAACGAAACAAAGTCCAGTCTAGTACCTTCTCAGGACATGTGCTTTCTGGGTGTGAGACTGAATACAGCCTCTCAGATGGTATTTTTGACCCCGGACAAGCAAAGAAATCTTACCCGTTACTTCCAACAATTGTCTCTACGGTCCAGGCTGACTGCAAGGACAGTCCTTCAAGCCTTGGGGTTCATGGCATCTTGTATTCTGGTGCTTCCCAATGCCAAACTGCATATGAGGAAGCTACAATGGTATCTCAAAAGTGTATGGACTCAACACTGCCACGATTTGGACACTGTCATTCAGATAATACCTTGCATTCAAAAGGAATTTTTGTGGTGGGCTCAGGAATGTCACCTAAACAAGGGACTCTCTGTGACCCGACCAGAGGCGAGTCAGATCTTAACGACAGATGCCTCAGACAAGGCTTGGGGAGCACACCTCAATGGAAAATGGGTTCAAGACACGTGGCCTGCCAGACTTCAACATTTGCATATCAACTTGAAGGAGATGTTAGCAGTCCAATTTGCATTGATGGCTTTCAAGGATCTACTTCACCCAGGACAAGTGTTGATTCAGACAGACAACACAACTGTCATGTGGTACATCAACAAGCAAGGGGGAACCCATTCGTACCCTCTTTGCAGGCAAGCTATGATTTTGTGGGAGACTGCTCTCAGTTTGCACCTCACTCTTCAGGCAAGGTTTCTGCCAGGAGCACAGAACTACTTAGCGGATGTTTTGAGCAGACAGATGGTGGATCCCCACGTGTGGAAGTTGGATCCTCATGTATTTTGACAGTGATTTGGGGGACTCCAGACATAGATCTGTTCGCTTCTCCACTAAATTTCCAGTTGCCAAAGTTTTGCACAAAGATGTTTCATCCAAAAGCGTGGAAAGTGGATGCTCTATCATTCAGTTGGAACAATCTTCACGTCTATGCCTTTCCTCCTCTGCCTCTCCTTCCCAAGGTGCTCTTGAAGGTCAGACAGGTCAAGCCCTCCATGATTCTAATAGCTCCAGATTGGCCACGTCAGCACTGGTACCCTCTGCTGAGGAGTTTAGTTCGGGAGCCTCCTTGGCCTTTGCCATCAATTCCACACCTTTTGTCCCAGGCAGGCAATCATTTCCTCAATGTCAGGATACAGTCCCTGCATCTGACAGCCTGGCATATTCTGTTCTAGACCCTGGAGGGTCGCAGCTTCCTCAACAAGTTTTGAATGTCATTTTGGAGGCCAGACGGCCTAGTACAAGGAAAGTTTATGCTGATAAATGGAGGAGATTTTTTCTTTGGAGCAAAGCAAAGAGCTTTGATGTTTCAGTGCCTAATTTGAGTGTTTCACTTCAGTATCTTACAGAATTATTAGACAAGGGTTTGTCTTTCTCCTCTGTAAAAGTTCATGCTGCAGCCATTTCTGATCACTATGACTGTGACCCACCATTATTCTCTCATCCTTTGTTTAAGCAATTTCTTAGAGGGGCAAAGAACATAAGACCCCCACGTAGAGCTCCTACTCCTTCCTGGGATCTCAATTTTGTGTTTGAAAAACTCACTTTACCTCCTTTTGAACCTGCAGCTACATCTGAGTTGAAGTTTTTGTCTTGGAAGACTGCTTTTTTGTTGGCCATTACGTCTGCTAGAAGGGCATCTGAATTACAGGCTCTAATGGCAGTTGAACCCTTCCTGATTTTTCATAAGGATAGGGTATCCCTGCGTACTAACCCTACTTTTATGCCTAAAGTTGTTTCAAATGTGGCCTTGAACCAATCTATTCATTTGCCTACTTTTTATGCTGATCCCCAAAATAAAGGGGAGAAAATTTTGCACTCTTTGGATATTCACAGGCAGTTGCGTTATTATTTGAGCAGAACTAAAGGGTTCAGACAGTCTCAACAGTTTGTTTCTTTTGCTTTGGCCTCTCCAGGGAAACCTGTTTCAAAACAAACTATTTCTAAGTGGATTGGCCATTGTATTGCTTTTTGTTATTCTCATCATGGTAAGGAGATTCTGGCTGGAATCAGACCTCATTCCACTAGGGCTACTGCCACTTCCACTGCTTTTTTAAGGGGTGTAGCTACTAAAGATATTTTGGAGGCAGCTACTTGGAGTTCAGTGCACACTTTTTCTAAACATTACCATCTCCCTCTTTATTCCAAATCTAGGGCTGGGTTTGCCACTGCAGTTTTACAGGGCATGTTAGCAGCTCCCAATGCTTTATGATTTTGCCAACCTCCCTTTACCTTTGCTTTGGGATTCTACCCACAGGTTATGACTGCAGCAATGTGAGATGAAGAACATAGTACAGTTTTGTACCTACCATAAATGTAGATGTTCGAAGATCCACATTGCTGCAGTCCAATTTACCCTCCATCCTTCCCCACTGTAGTTTGGGGTGGTTGTGTGGTTTGGGTTGTAAATATTGTTTGTACATGGGTGGTTGGATGTTTTTCTGTTTTTGGCTATGGCCTTTCTTTTTAGGGCCTTCTGACATCTGGGGCAAGAAAGACTGAGGATATGACGTCGGTCATGCGCTTTAGTACCACGGCGTACTGGCGTCAGATCTGAGCGACCATGACCGACGCCAGCCTAACACTTTGGAATTCGGGCCGACCGAGGACAGCGGACTACCCACAGGTTATGACTGCAGCAATGTGGATCTTCAAACATCTACATTTATGGTAGGTACAAAACTGTACTTTTGTGATTGAAACATGGATGCCAAGATATTTACCTCGAGAGTGAAGTTAGAGGGGTGAATTTTGGCATCCATGTCAGGAACATACACAGGTTATGATCAGTGACACTTTCATAGTTTTTTGTAGTGTGAATGCAGCTTTATCTGCTCCATGTACTACTAGTTACAGAGAAAAAAGCAGTGATTTGCCAACTTTCAAAGCCATAAAGCACTTAACCACTGAGTGATATCTGGCAGTATAACACGGTCCCTTAAGTTTACATTCACATTGCCATGCCTCTAAACTGCCCAGATTTTTGCCTCATTTGTTTTATCTGTTCCTCAAAGTCCATGGTTTTCAAACTAATCACAGAGGATTGAAGTCGCTAAATAGTGGCTTACATTTTGAACTCACGGTGGTGCAGTGGTCAACATTGCCACCTCACAGCAAGAGGTTCTCCGGTTTGATCCTCTGCTGGGGTGCCTCCTGTGCGGAGTCTGCATTTCCTCCCTGTGGTCACGTGGGTTTCCTTTGGGTGCTCCAGTTTCCTCCCACATTCTAAAGACATGCTGCTGGTGGATTGGACACTCTAACTTGGCCCTAGGTGTGAGTGTGTGCATGTGTGCGCCTTCTGTGGAAGGTTGGGCGCTGGGCTGGCAACTCAACACCATAAAACTCCAGTGCCAATCATGAACGGACATGGTGATCCGCTGTGGTGACCCCTAACCGGGAAAAGCCGAAAGAAGATCCTTCTGAGAAAATGCAGGTGAATACACACCTTGTTGTAGCTACTTTCTAAGTTTGTAAGAAGGGACACCTTATCAATGCAGACAGGCAGGACCAGATCTTTTATTCTGCCTTTGTTTATTTGCTGGTCTGTACTGGTAGATTTTTTAGTGTAGCGTTGGACCCGATCTTAATGTTTTAAGCAGGAGGTGCTTAACATTTAAGATCCAGTCTCACTGTACTGTAGCGATTAACCAAGTGGTCTTTTTTTCCAAAATATCTGAGCGTAATCGATGCACTACATAAATGTTATACACAGTCATGGTCAGTACTTGCCATGGGAAAATCCCCCCTTGCCTAATAATCATTGTATTTGGGTGACTTCTCCCAGTGTTTGCATGAATGCAGTCCACATGTGGTTACAGACCTTGGCAGAAATGCCAGTACTGTATTGTTCGTGATACACTAGTACTTGTCAAAGTAAATGTTCCCTTTTATTTTAATGTTGTTCTTGGATGCTTTTTCTGTTTGCTGACTGCTTTGCAGGCTATTTGTCACCGTTCCACCCAGAGTTGCACATGTGTGATAGATCACACAATGTCAGTGTGCAGCTTTGGATGGAACCAGATAGGATTGTTGGTTCAGTTCCTCGCTCCTTGACATGGATTGGTTGAAGACTCGGGCACTTCACGTTACCTGTAAAATTTTAGTAGTAGTGAAATCAGTCTGATATGAACACTTCACACTAGCAGTAAAACTTGATTTTCCTTTTCCACTTTGCTTCTAGCAGTAAAATTGGAGAAGTATGATAAAGTTTTACTGCTAGCGTGACCTGTATATTGATTTTTGCTTTGTGTTTTTATTGCAAACTAATCGTATGAGATGTCCTGGCTTTGCATACCTGTTATCTTTGCTTAAGAATTCTTGATAATCCCAGAAACTGTGGGGAAACAAAGGCCCAAAATCAGGGACATTTTTAAATACTGCACTATGCCGCCACTTAACATCACCAGAACAGGCCTTTCATCATTGCGTGTTTTCAGAAGAATAAATAGTAAGAAATTGTATTCTCGGCATTACTGATTTGACTGTAGTCCTCCGTGATTTAAAAGAAAATCATTTTTTTTTTTTTTTTTTTTTTGAGAAACAGGGCAAATCTGAGAATTCTGAAAAAAATTGGGAATGGTTAAAGATCTATGCCTGGTAGAAGCTGCAGTGATTAATTTCACACGTATGCTTGATGTCTTGTAAGCATACTGATCAGCTTTTTTTTTTTTGCTTAAGAATTGTGGACAAAGTCAAAAATAGTGTGTAGGAAGCTGTTTCCACATGTATCAGCTGTCAGGAATATAGAAATGATGCAGAAGTATATTTTTTCAGAATGACTAATGCAGGTTACAGAATGTAGCCCGTGATAGAAATAAAAGAATATATTTGTACGTAAGTGATACAGGAATTGGAGGTAAACAGTGGAAAAGATAGCCATAGTAAATGGAAGAAACTTGTAAAAGTAGTGTTTAGGTCAGGAAAGTGCAGGCCAGGGTAACATGGAAGAGGCAGTATGCAAAGCATAAAACTACTTAACTGACCAAAGTAACACTTTCATTATGCTGATGGCTTTTTTTTTTCACATTCAGACATCTGTGAATTGCACAGTCATTGATGTGACTACACTTGCTGGCTACAATGTTTGTGTGTGTGTATACTCAGTGTATGTTTTGTATTTGCTGAGTGGGGTAGAACACTGATCAGCATTGATCTTTTTCAAACTGCCAAAGAGTAATGCCTAGTTAAGTGACTTGCACAGAATGATTTTAGTGGGCAGCTCGAGGGAAGTGATATGCTGTGATTTGTGTTTATTCAAAAGTATGATTGTGTGAGATACTAATACTTGAATAAACACTTTTGCCCTACATGGAGTCTGTGGTACCTCATGGAATCAAGTGAAAGCTTACATAATGCTGGGAATTTCTCAGTGCTGCCTAATTGACACGAGCTGCTTTCAGATGTTTTATGTGAGTTTCTCTTATACTGGCCACACAGCACTGTTGTGGAATAGCATTTTACAGCACATTTCAGCATTCAGGGTAGGAATGTCTGCTGACCCAAGTAGTGTTCAGTAAGCAAGAAAGTGATTTATCATTCTGCCCAAATTGTGTACCATATTTATTTCTATTACTTGACCAGGATGGAGTATATATGGTACTTTGTGGTTTGAAATGAATGCTTACTAAATGCTACATGTATTGTGTCTCTAATATTTGCTATCTACCTACTACCAATTTGCAGATATCTTGTTTAGTAGTAAAATATGCATGTCTGTATAAATTGCATTTCTGAAACTGCCTCAGGCATTGTCAATTTGAATGCATTATGGAATCTGTTTTCACATACCCAGTCACTGCAGAGACCAGGAATAGCTCCTCAGACAACTGGGGGTCCTCTGTACCAGATAAAATGGAGTTATTTTTCAGAATTATGACTGTATGCCATGTATTAAACACCTTGTGGTTCAAGTTAATAAACTTGTATTTTGTGGCATCAAAAGAAAGCGTATACAGTACTAGAAAAAACATTGCCCTGATGGTTGGTATACAGTTAGCATTGCTTTGCATATTATAATTGTTTATCCTGTAAAACATTCAAATATGTATACAGATCATTATGCATATATCTAAAATAGAATGACCTTTACAAAACTGCGTTTCAGCAAATTCAAGATTGCATCTGCACGGGTAAATGTCACACTGATAACTGGAGACGTGTCATGGTTAGTGTTGTAATGATTTTACAGTTAAAGTAATATACATATTTAATTGTGTGTTAAATGTAAACCACTATTACATTTAGCTGACGTATTGTCAGTTGAGTGTTTATTTTTTTTCCACTATCAGTTAGTGAGGATGTATTAATTTGTTGACAGGTAACTTACAAAACTGCCTTCTCCGGAATTTAGCTCTGGCAAAAGCGGTCGAACTAAGTCGTCTTCAGGTGTCAAGAGGTATGAAATTCCAATCTACCTACAGCCCCCTGTGGTACATCTAAGCAGGTAGGCTCAATAGGGAGGGACTTTTTTTTTTTTTTTTATTTGGAGACTTCAACAGTCTCTCTAAGTGGGAAACCTACACCACTGCAAATTTAATTTGCCTAAAGATTACTTTACCTTAATAATGCCAACTTTTTAGACCATGTGGTTCAAGTCCCAACTGTTGGTCCAAAAGTATTAGACCTAGTTCTGATCAGTACAATAAACTTTGCCCTCCATAACTACACATACCACGTCGCTGGATAAATCTGACCACCACTGGGTAACCGTCACAGTGAGGGTAAAACCTGACTTGGCACACTCGTCCTGCCTTGAGACTACTCTGTCAGGTCCTCTGATAGAAGGATTAAACTTCTTCACCTCAATAACCCCATCTTACATGCTGCCACATCTGTGTATAATTTCTTTGCCCACCTCCAAGCAAGCATTGAGGCAGCTTTCACCATAAGACATAAATCAATGCCAGATTCAGTAATAAACCCCTATGATGGAATCCTAGTATAAACAAATTAATAATAAATGATAAAAATAATCAACTCGTAGCCCATAAAAGCAAACTTAATTCCCCATGATCTAGAGATGAACACAGAATGATCAACAAAGAACTTGGAAACAAAATGAAATCCTCCAAAAGTATAACTTGTATGTCACTTCTGCTTGGTCATCCACAAAGCTGCTTTACTGTGCCAAAAACAATAGTTAATGGCCAGCAGTGCTCAAAGAGTAATACACAACACTTTTCTCATCCCCCGAAGGCATAGCTCATAGCCAGTGTATTAGCGAATGTATCTGGTAGTAACGTTACACTCCTGATTTTCAGCTAACATTTCCCAGCTCACTAGCACACCCACATACACCCTCTGAATACCTCAAAGAAAATCTTGAATGCGGTCTTAAAGGCCAAAAATACTAGCTTCATGCATCTTGATAATATTCTTGTCTGCCACCTTCCCAGTACCAAGCACTTTGTGACAGACTTGCTACTAAGCCTGCTCTTCCTTGGCTGCTCCGCTGTATTCATGCTGGAAGAATGGAGAACTGTGGTATTCCTTCTCCACAAAGGGAGTTCCATTGCTGATCCAGGAAACTATAGACCTGTAAAGCTTGCTAACCTTCTTTGCAAAGCAATAGAACACGTCGCTATGGAACTTAGCAAGGACCTAGACTCTCTACAAGCTTTGGGCTGCAGTTTGTTAAAGATAGATCCTGGGTTCCTGAACCAGATGGACTTTTTTGAGCAAGTCACTGATGCATTAGGCTCTGGCAGATTGTTCACACTGCCCACCTGGGTCGGGTCAAGGCCTTGGATGCCATCCCACATTCTGGCATTGATAAGCTAATCAAATTTAATTTCATCCCCTTTGTGAACACACTGGCTAGCAAACTGACTTGTAGACAGAACCCAGTCTGTTAGTGTAGAAGGCGCAGTATCTTTGAAAAGAGATGGCAAACTAAGGCTTGTCATTAAATCCCCATCTGACTTCCAAATTTTTTCAGTAGGAACTAACACATGCCAGTAAGTGGTGCTTTTGAACCACTGCCTAAAGCTAAATGCCAAAAATGCAGCATTGTGTCTTTGAAGCTGAGCACACATGCACTTACCACGTAGGCGATACCCATTTGAATGTTGACTTTGTGATTATGGACCTGGATACTTC
>NC_056733.1:630714869-630781946 GCF_019279795.1 Protopterus annectens
AAAGATAGAGGAAAAAGCTAAATCTTTGCACACTGTTAAAGATTTCCTGCAAGTACAGCCTCCCAGATTGAGTAGGCATTGGCCTTCAAAGAATTTGTCATTTCCAGTTTTTTCCAGGCCTTCTCAGTCCAAACCCAGGAACAGCAGACCACCTAGGTTACAGTCTCAGGCTACACACAGTGGGGGGGGGTTCCCACTTCCAAAACAGAAAGTAGTAAGACACCCTCCTACGGAAAAATGTCACAATGACTTGACCTTTAACCCTTCCAAGCCCTGCCCAGTTGCCTGCTTCCTAAGGAGGAAAGCTCCCCCTGCATGCAAAAAACTGGGAACTCATTATTACCCAGGACAAATGGGTTTTAAATATAGTTTTCCAAGGATACAGATTCCACTTCCACACCCTGCCCAACCCCAAACGGTTGGCCAGACCTACCCCCAAATCAATGGGCAAAGGCTCAACAGCGGGTCCTCTCTCTCTTCTAAGTGTTAGGGCTATTCAACCTGTCTCAGCAGAAGAAAGGGGACAAGGTTTTTATTCAAAACTTTTCGTGGTACCCAGAAAAGACAGCTCCTGGCAACGTATCCTGGACCTCTCTCTGTTCTAAACACCTTTTTGGTAATCCCAAAATTCAAAATGCTAACACTTCAGCAGCTGCTTCCTATGCTAGGCAAATATGCCTGGTTGACTACCTTAGACTTAAAGAAAGCTTACCTGCACATTCCAATAAGGGAATTTTGCAGGAAATGCCTATGCTTCAGGGCAGGCTCCATGCACTATCAGTTCTCTACATTTCCCCTTTGGATTATCTATTGCGCTCAGGGTATTCAGTGTCTAGCTCCAGCCATTGCATTTTGCAGGCAGAGAAATATTCAAATACACACATACCTGGACGATTGTCTGATTCGGGCAGAAATCCAGGGCATGCTATTAAAACATCCTGCATTCATAAAGAAACTTCTAACCTCAATGGGGTACACCATAAATGAAAAGAAATCTCTAGTACCCTGCCATCAGATTGTGTTCTTGGGAGCAAGCTTGAACACGGCTTCCCAGATGGCTTACCTCACGCCAGAGAAGCAAGTTTGACAACCCACTTCAAACTACTGGCCACAAAGACCCAGCTATCTGCAAGGAAAATTTTGCAAGACCCGGGGTTCATGGCCTCTTACATTCTACTAATTTTATGTGCAAGACTTCATATGAGGAAACTACAATGGTATCAACATTCTCATGACCTGGAATCAATGGTTCCCATCATTCCTTGTATAAAGACAAAGTTCCTTTGGTGGGCAGAGGCCTACCACCACAACAAGGGGCTCCCTTTCAAGCGACCCCCTGCTGCCCAAACCCTAACAGACTCATCAGACTATGCATGGGGGTCACCTGGCGGGGCAGTGCATTCGGGGCAAATGGAACCAGAGTCAGATGCACCTGCATATCAACTAGAAAGAAATGTTAGCTGTACAGAATTCCCATACGGCCTTCAAAGACCACTTCCTTCCAGGACAATTATTGGTAAAGTCAGACAACACCACAGTTTTGTGGTACATAAACAAGCAGGGGGGAACAACTCATACCCTCTCTGCAGACTAGCCATGGCTCTGTGGAACACAACCTTGCGCTACAAAGTGCACCTACAAGCTCAATTCCTGCCAGGCAAACTAAATTCACTGGCAGACAACCTAAGCAGAAATCTCATGGACCCACACAAATGGAAACTGGAACAAAAAATAATTAACCTCTTGAGGAACAAATGGGGTTCTGCAGAGATGGACCAGTTTGCCTCCCCCCAGAACTAGCAATTGGACAAATTCTGCACTAGGACTCCCCACAGTCAAGCTTGGAAAGTGGATAGCCTGTCCTTTACCTGGGAAAGCCTCTCTGTTTATACCTTCCTCCCCTCTCCCTCTCCTCTTGAAGGTTCTGCTAAAGATCAAACAGGACAAGCCAAGGACAATACTGATTGCGCCAGACTGGACTTGCCAGCACTGGTACCCCCTCTTGTGCAGCATGATACTGCTGGATCCATGGCACCTACGTCAGACACCTTCCCTGCTGTCCCAGCAGGCACGCCAGATTCTCCACACTCTGCTTCAAACCTTGAACCTTGCAGCCTGGCTAATTCCTTGAACTCTCCAATAGCATCCCCTCCATAAGCAGTTGCTGGATGTCATTGTGGAAGCAAGGAGACCTAGTACTAGAAAATCCTATGCTGAAAAGTGCAAAAGATACTGTTCCTGGAGTCGGACATAGAGTATGGGCACTGCAGTGCGCTGCTTACCTCATATTCTTCAGTACTTAACAGAAATGCTCCACAAGGGCTTATTCTTGTCAATTAAAATTCATGCCTCTGTAATTTCAGCACATTATAGTACTGAACCACCTCTCTTCTTACCCCCTGTAAAAATGCAAGACCCCCCCCCCCCCCAGCGAGCCCCTACTCCAGCCTGGGACCTTAACTTTGTATTGGAAAAGCTCAGTCTCCCTCCATTAGAAACAGCTGCAACTGCAGAGTTGAAATTCCTTTCTTGGAAAACTGCCTTCCTTCTTGCCATCACTTCCGCAAGAGGAGTGTCTGAATTTCAGGCCCTCATGGCAGTGTAGGCCTTCATTATTTTCCATGCAGGCAGGGTGTCCCTCAGGACCAATCCTTTTATGCCCAAGGTGGTGTCTACTGTGGCCCTAAATCAGTCTATTAATTTGCCTACTTTTTTCCCCAAATGCACAAAATGAAGGAGAACGAATTCTGCACTCTTTGGACGTGCACAGACAACTTAGATTTTATTTGGACAGGAGTAAGCCTCTCAGAAAATCTGAACATCTAGTTGGCTTTGCTGCAGGGGAAGAGGGGAAGGCCATTTCAAAGCCAACTTTTTCTAAATGGATAGCCCATTGCATTCATTTCTGCTATAAGCATCATGGAAAACCTACCCCACAGGGGAATAAGATTACATTCCACCAGGGCTGCATCTATCTCTACAGTCTTTCTCAGAGGGGTCTCTACCAGGGATATCATAGAAGCTGCAACCTGGAGCTCTGTACCTACCTTCAAGCATTACCCCATGCCTATTTTTTCTAAATCCAGAGCTGGTTTTGCCACTGCAGTTTTGCAGGGCTGAATAGCTGACTCTAATGCTCTAACTTCCTCCTCCCTTCCTTAGCTTTGGGAATCATCCCAAATGTAATGACTGCAACAGTGAAACAAGAAGTACATAGTACAGTTGTGTACACTTACATGCGAACATTTCCATTTGTGGTATTCACTGTTGCAGTCCTGGTTACCCTCCCTCCAGCCCCCTGACTTCTCTTGGCGCTCTACCTTTGCTTCTTGTTTTAAGCTTTCTGGTGTATTTGCTTTTTGATGGAGGTGTAACATAACCTATAATTGCTTCCCTTTGTGGGGGCACCTGACATCTGGGGCAAGAAAAAACTGATGTAATGGCATCGGCTGTATGTTTTGTACCCCTGACGTCATGGAAGAAGAGACTGCATCTGACGCATGAATCCAAGACTCTGGTATTAAGGCCGGCTGAGGGCTATCTGCAGGCAGATAACTCAAATGTAATGACTGCAATAGTGAAGACACTCTAACATCTACATTTATGGTAAGTGTACACAACTGTACTTTAAGACTTCTGCCTCCATGTCCCCAAAGCCGACAGTCACAAAGCACCGGAGAGTCGTAGGAACAGGCTATCTTACCTCTGTATCTGTGTTTTGCCATTTGGGATGTCCACTGCTCCCACAGTTTTCACAAAATACTTAGCTCCTCTGATAGTACATTGTAGAACTCAAGAGTTCATATTTACCCTTACTTGGACAACTCGCACTCTGGGAAAATCCACAGCAGAGACCCTAGACACTTTGCAGATAATCGTGCACTGCTTTCAGAAGGTAGGTCTCTCATTAAATCTTCAAAAGTCACACACACTTCCTCAAACAAGGATCCTATTTCTAAGAGCCATTGTAGATTTGACGAAATAGAAGGCCTTCAATCCCCAAAGCAATTTGTCTTTCCTGGCAAACTTTCTGACCAGCCTTTTTTCTAAAACAACACATCTCAGCAGAGGAATTTTAGGATTCTGAGTTGCATGACATCCTGCATTCTCATGATCTCGCCTGCAAAGTCGCACAATGAGAGAACATCAGTGGTTCTTAAATGTCTGGGAACAAATTTCTTAACCCAAGTACCCTTTTGCCTCTCCTTCCTTGCCTGGAGGAGGAGGAACTTCTATGGTAGAACATCTTACTGCAGATTCTGGGGGCCACTTTCTCTTTAAAAGAAGCAGACACGACCATAACTGCAGAGAATTCGGACACAGCTTGGGAGGCTCACTTTGGTTACTTGGAAGTGCAGGGTATCTGGACACCACTGTAGACAAAAAGTGTATAAACCAGAAGGAGCTTAATAGTAGTCTACCTGGCCATAAAGACTTTTCAGCAGAATTTAAACCCAAGGACCATGCAGATTTGGACGGAGAACACCACAGTGATGTGGTACACAAATCAACAAGGGTTACAGTGTCCCACCCTTTGTGCAGCCTCATGAGGAAGATTTAGATGTCTGTTCAAGAACTAGAACTGATTGTCATAGCATCTTGTATTCTAGGTTAGAAAAAATATCATGGCAGGTTTTCTATGCAGGTATCTCCTAGACCCCAGTGAATTGATGCTGGAGAGAGACATGTTACTGGATCAAAGTCTACAGTGGGGTGGGGGGTTACCTCAATAGACTTATTTTCTTTTCACCAAAACAGATCACAACAAAACTTTTGCTCCAGAATTCTAGACAGGGAATTGGAAACTGGTGCTTTCTCTCTTTACTCACGTGGGCAGACATTTTACTGCATGCATTCCCACCCATGGCTGTGATAGCCAGGTACTGAAAAGTCAGGGAGGACAGAACCAGCTTTTTCTTGGTGGCCCCCTTCTGGCAGAGACAAAATAGATTTTTTCCCTTCTCTTGACCCTCGGCGAGGGAAGATTCTACACCCTACTGCAGGGAGTAGATTTCCTCAGTCAAGTCAAGGGATCTATATTCCATCCTCACCTAGCCACACTCAGGTTAACTGCTTGATGGATTAAGTTTTGATACTAATGAATGCCTCCTATCCCAAAGACATGCTTTCCATTCTGAAGGAGGCAAGGAAACCTGATATAAAAAAAAATAGTTTTGCAGCAAGAACACTCTTCTTGGGCAGACCTCAACTCTGTCTTGAGTACCTTTTCAGAACGGTTTAATACTGGAGTAGAAAAGTCCCTGTCTAAAGTACATATTTGCCATCTGTTTGTCTGCACAGTCGTCCACCTGTTTTCTTTCATCCCCGTGTGTAAAGCTTTTCCTAAATGGGGTAATCTACTTGAGACCATCTAGAAGGAACCCTGTTCCTTCATGGGATCTAAGTTGTGTGCTAAAGAAACTCACTTTTCCCACCTTTGACCCTGCTGCCACCGCCTCTCTAAAGATGCTCACTTGAAAGACCACTTTCCTTACAGCTGTCACATCGGTAAGGGGAGGGTCTTGGAGCTGCAACCCCTTGTGTGTAAAGAGCCTTTCACAGGGATAGGGTAACTCTTGGAACAAACCCATCTTTTATGCCTAAGGTGGTATTGGAACATAACTTTAATCCAGGCAATCTACCAGTGAGTCGTCTTCCCAGATATATAGAACAGGGCAGAGCAGATCCCTCATTAGCTGGATATTCATAAGCAAATTAAGTACTATCCATATAGGGAAAAAAAATCTTGGTAGAACAGGCAGTTACTGATGGCTTTTGCAGAAGGTTGACGCTCTTATCTCCAAGCAAGCCATTTCCAAATGGATAGCCAACTGTATTAGGTTCTGCTTCTCCCACCATGGACAGTTTCTGCCTTGGTGTATTAGTGTACACCACCAGGAATGGGACGACTACCACTGCCTTCCTCAAAGGAGTACTTACCCAGGGTATCCTAGAGGCAGCCACATGGAGCTCTATGCACACCTTTACAAAACATTATAATCTAGGCAATGTCTCCAGGGCTAAAGCAGGTTTTGCTATTGCCATCCTACAAAATCTTGTTTCCTAGGGTCATACAGATGACCCACCACACAGCTCTTAGCTTTGACAGTCCTTCGAAGAATCAGTGCTGCAACCTTGACTATGAAGAACACAGCACTGTTGTACCCCACTTACCATAATTGTAGATGTTCAAGTAGATCAGTGGTGCACACACTCCAACCCCTTTCTCTACTGTCCACTTTTCTCCCCCTTGCGTGGGAACAAGGGGGAAAAGAGTTCTCTGCAGATAGTCCTCGCACCTCTATCACCTTGTTTTTGCCTCCTACGATCTTCGGCTAAATCACTCCTATCCAGACAACTGGGGAGGTTGTGCTTTCCTTTGGCATCAGACTGCACATTCACTGCTTAGATAGATTATGTAAAAACTGTGGAAAATCGGGATGGTTGCATGCTTTTTCATGGCAGGAATATCCAAGAATAAGTACTGCACCATTAATCTACTCCCAACTTCTACAATTACAGATTGTGGGCTGTAACTGTCTTTTTTTCTTTGTCCTCTGGCATCGGAGACTGACTTCCACTTGCATGGTTCATAGCATTATTGAACTCCATTAAAGTGAGCAGTATGTGACTGGTGTAAAAATTGGCAATTGATAGCTTAAGTGCCATGATGCATAATTCCCAGTTAGTAATCTTTTTTTATATGTGCAGAGTGTATCTTAATGTAAAGTTGTGCATATACGGTGGTATGTCCATTTAAAGTCTTTCCTGTTGTCGATATTAACTTACCAAGGGTAAAGCTTAAGTGCTTCAGTGATATTCATGCAAAAAATTATAATAATATGGGGGAATTGATTTAAAGTATGGGCCAGCAGTAATGGGATGAGGATTGTTTTTCAGGACTGGATTCACCACATTCCATGCTGCAAAACATTAAACTAATTCTAATTTCCAGGAACATAACTGTCCATTATTTTTGGTCCTTCCTTTCTCTCCTTTAGTAGTACCCAGCTGCACCTCAGTGCCCCATCCATTCTGGGTCTACCAGCAGTCTTTGTTCTCCCCAGACAATTTCTGGTATTGCTGGGGGCTCGTCACAGACCCTGGGTGACTGTGGTTTTGATACATTTGCATGCGCCTGGAGGTAGTTTACTATGACATACGTACTCCCCCTTGCGGCACCTCAGCAATGTCTCCACCCTTATTCCCCTCTTCTAGGCATGCCTACCAGTGCTGTCCCCAGGTTCCACTAGGGATTGACACAAGATATGTACTTAGTCCACCCACCCTGGAATGGTAATGCTCATCCTTCTCTGCTGTTGTCAATTGCTTGAGCTGCTTATCAAACTCAGGTTGGCTGGGTTGTTATCCCTTTTCTGTCACCAGTGTGGCATCACTGTTCATATTTGGATTATTCATCTTTTTCAGAAATGGTAGATGTCAGTGTGCATTATTTAACTTTTTTAAATGTATTTCATTTAAATTTAATTTCTGGAATTTGCCTAATTAATCCCTAGGTTTTGGAGATTCAAGTAAACTTGTTTTTTCCAGTACTATAGGATTTAATTTCAGTACTTTCTAAGAAAAACTTGAGCAGTCCTAGCACATTTCAGTGAAATGTTCCAGCAGGATTGCAAGTAATATTCCTTATGTTGTGGAAGAATTGCTGAGTATTGCATTCATCAGTGACGGTCAAGTATTGGGAACTTAACATGACATTTATAGTCTGTTTAAAAATTGCTTTCTGTATTGACTTTTTTTTTTCCTTTGTCATTTCAGTAGCCTTGTAGTTGAAGACTTCAATGTAGATGGCCCTCTGATGCAAGTTTTATTTATGAACAACAGTATATCAAAGTAAGTTAGCTTTTATTATTTTTATTTATTTATTTATTTTAATATATCTATAATGTTATGTGATGGCTTTATTTCAATTTGTATTTTGTCACTTGAGGTCTGGAAATTGAACTGCGCCAGTGATTTATTTTGATATGTGTGTGTGTGTGTGTGTGTGTGTGTGTGTGTGTGTGTGTGTGTGTGTGTGTGTGTGTGTGTCTGTGTGTGTGTGTGTGTCTATACATGTGTGCATGTGTAATGAAAGAAGAATGAAAGAGTTGGCCATGTGATTTTCTATTGGAATCTTTAACTTCCCCTCTGTGTATGATATAAGCACTTTTGGGAGAGGTGCACAGTGAGTGTGACATTGGGCCGATGTCCAGTACTGTGAAAGATGCAACCCTCAGACAGCCCTGTAACACACATGTCAAACAGATGGCACCCTCTGGGTCCTCAGTTTCCAGTTTTATTAGTTAAACCAGGCTAGATGGGCAAGCTCAGCCTCTTCTTTCCTCTTCCCTTCATGATTGGCTCCTCTGGTGCCTCGGCTGTTAAGTCAAACCCAACCCTGACATATCTGTGTTCAGCATGGAGCTAGCACTTGTGTTTTAAATGGTTGTTGCTCTTTTTATTGACTCATTAGAAATTGTGGTGCAACTTGGTAGATCTTTCCTTGTATCTGTTTTAACTGCATATTTGTTTTCTTTGTAGGCAGTATCATCATGAAATTGAAGACTTCATAAATTATTTAGTTTATAAATACAAAGAAGAGAAGCGAGATAACCTAGAGTCTACATCTTTTAATGTAGAACCACAGGTATTTTGTTTTATTTTCCAACAGACTGAAAGGGTGCATTTATGTAAGGTGCCACTTTTTTAATGCCTTTATCAAATTCTCACTTTTTGAATAATGACATAGGTACACACACACACACACACACACACACACACACACACACACACACACACACACACACACACACACACACACACACACACACACACACTAATGGAAAACAAAAGCCATTGTTGGCCTTTTTTCATTTTTTCTTCCACTTTATATAAAATGTTTTCATTTGAATTATCTTTAACAATGTATGTAAATCACTCAAGGTCTTGCCTTCCCTTAAATTTCACTCCTCCTGGCCACTGATTTCATGTGGTATCCCAAAGATTCTGTTTATGTAATTTGCTCCTTCCCTTTTTAATCCTATGTCCATTACTTTTGTATGCTTCACAATATTCAGTACTTCAGTTAGGACTGGTTTAGTTTTTGGTTTCCATTTTTATAGTAATTGCTTTTTTGGTAACCATTAACATTAAACTTAGTCTTACTATGTCTAGGAAATTTGTATCCTATACCTTTGGACCTAAAAACTAATTTGCTGTTACAATTTGCTCTCCCAACTTTCTTGACAAAGTGTTCTATAGGGAATTTCTTAAATCTGCCAACTTGATATATTCCTAAAAAAAGTTCCTAAAAAAAAATCTCCTTTCACCATTCTCGTGATGACTTGGCTATTAGATAATGTCTGTTACTTTAACAGCCATATACAGTATTATATTTCTGTTCTCCTTAAAGGCCTGCATCCATAATCCTTCTCTCATATTTCTTGAACACCCCCTCCCGCTTTTCATCCTCATTCTTTGTACTTTGATTTGTAACCTTCTGAGCTGATATCGTCTTTACAGTCTTCTTCACTGATGGGTTATGGATCTGACTTGGCTACCTTTTCAAGACTTTTAATCCTAGTCTCAAGCTCCTCCCTCTTTTCATAATGCACTACACTGTCCTTAACTCCCCAGATGTTGTTTGCTACAGACGTGGCAAGACAGAAGATTGCGAATCTAGAGCTGTAAGGAAGTTTTTAGACCTGTCTAAATACGATTATCAGAGTCTATAGCTTTTGTTTCTCCTTGTGCATTTTTCTTTCTTGATGAGTTCTTCCATTGGAAGCTCCTGTGACTTGAGAAATTGCTGTTTGTTTTCTTTCATTGTACTTTAATCCCTTTTTTATTCCTTTTTTGGTGTGGTTGATCAGTGGTACAGAGTTTGTCCTTCTGGTTGCTGACTGGACTTTGCTCAGTCTACAGTCTCATGACTTTGTGTTTAACCATGTACCTTTGTCATAATGAAGTTTTCAATCAAAAGGAATAGCTGCCATGGTTCTTGACTGCCAGTTCAAACAAAATTGTGGGTTTTCTGATGGGTATCTGACAGCAGTGAGAACGGAGGTCAGAATTTTATGGCAGACTTAGGTTTTCTTTTTCTTTATCAACTCAGCACAGCTCCTCGTGGTGTCCTGCAGAGTGATTCAAGCAGCAGAGAGCAAAAGAGTGACTTTTTCCTGATATAAGTACAATTTTTGTGGCTTTTTTACTGTTTATTGTCTAGCGACTGCATTTCGCCTATTCTCTACTGCATTTTAAGTGATTTTTCTGTGTTTCAACTGTTTAATTGTTTTTGCACTTTAAAAGTTTCTAATTGTTGCAAATTGTATCTGTAGGCTACACACTCAAGTGCGCTAGCCGATTTATAGCATTTAAAAGCATTTACTGTCTGTTTTTCTTTCTCTGTTGAAAAAAAAACAAAAAACAAAAAAATATCTCTTGTTTTCCCG
Source organism: Protopterus annectens (assembly GCF_019279795.1). Taxonomy (NCBI): domain Eukaryota; kingdom Metazoa; phylum Chordata; order Ceratodontiformes; family Protopteridae; genus Protopterus; species Protopterus annectens. The sequence continues at coordinate 630,725,324 of NC_056733.1, forward strand.
CCTTGCCTGAACTAGAATAGTCCAGTATCAGAGTTTGCTGATCCCTGGGCTTTGTCTTGGTTCCTGAAACTGTTCCATATCCATATTTGGCAAAGGGAAGCTTCTTTGCTTACCAGTGGGAGTGGGAAGCACTGAGCAGCCTATTCGTCCAAATCGGAGTGGTACAAGCCAGAAACTAGTAGTCCATTGGCCATTTTGGGTCAATTCCTAGCTCTTTTCAACCCCCTGCTATAAAGCACGCTAAAGCGCGCGTTAGCGCGATTTAGCACGCAGGTGCCACAGGAGCACACGAGCAGCGGCGGTTAATCAAGGTTAAACCATTCGGGCTACCTAAAGTCCACTCTTCAAATTTTCCCTTAAAACAGCCTTCCTTGAACTGTACTACTGTTCAAACCTGCGTATCCTATAACTAAAAAGTTCAGATCTACTTGATTCCTAAGTAGACTATTCTCTATCTGTAAAGCCTAGCACTTACTCCTAAAGTACTTTTTTACCTTGTTATAGCACTTTTATTATACATAGTACCCCACCAGCCTAAAACCCCCTTCTCGAACACCCACATCCCCCGGAGTCCGTTTTTTTTTTTTTTTTTACGTTTCTTGTCTACTCCTTCTAGCATGTCGAGGGATCAGTTGCTAGTGTCCTCTCCTGCTCAGCTGGTGAACCTGGGAATATTGAGGCAATGTTACAATTGCCTCATGTACACAGACAACCCTCTCCTTCTCCCACAAAACACAAATACATGCGAGAGATGCAACTATACAGCCAAACTGGAGGCTGATCTCTCTCAACATAGGACTGGCAAGACCAGACAGGAGGAGAAGGTATCCACACACAGCACATATCCAGTCTCACATAGTACTATCACAACTTCAAATCATACACATAAACACACAAAGACATACTCGGAGGCTCTGATCAAAAATCTACCAAAACAGCAGAGGCCACCAAAGCAGACACCCAAACAACTGCCACTTCAGAACATAACACATGAAACACGTAGACCACATAGTCTGCCAAACAGTCACAGCCCTTAAGGCCAAACACAATGCCAGACACACTCGTCATTGGTGACTCCATAGTCAGACACACTGACGTCCCGCTCACCATATTGAGTAAGGAGAAGGTCACAGTAAGCTGCCTGTCGGGCGCTAGAATCCGCCACATAACGCAAGCACTCAGGTCGCTCAACAGCAGGTACAAGTACGACTCAGTCATTGTCCACGCTGGTGTAAACGACCTGAGACGTACCTCCTTGGATTACATGAAAAGAGACCTTGAGGAGCTCTATGATTATGTAGCCCAGGCAGGTATGACCCTGACCTTGAGCAGTATCCTACCTTCACCAAGAATGATGCCACAATACAGAGACAAGATGATCAGCTTTAATAATTGGCTTAAACTCTGGTGTCATTCAAAGGGGATCCAATGTCTGTCCACCTGGGATGACATGCTGGACAAGCCACGCTGCTTCGCAAGGGACGGCTTGCACCTGTCACCCCTGGGCTTCCGGATATTGGCAAAGGCTCTTGCCACCCCCATAGTGCCTTTTTTAGGCAAGGCTCAAATTCTAAACCTACCACCCTAGTACACAATAAAGGAAAAAAACTAAGGGTAATGCTGCTCAGTGCCAGAAGTCTCAACCTCAAGATGCACGCACTCGAGGCCCTTCTCAGTATGGAGAAAATCGATGTCTGTGCTGTGACGGAAACCTGGTTCAAGGCTCCTGAGAGCACCCCAGCACTATCAGGCTTTACCTCATATCATGCGTATCGGCCCCAAAATCCGGACACCACCAAAAAAGGAGGGGGGGTGTCCATATTCATCAAGGACACCCACACCTCAAGGTTGGTGGCAACGCACGATGCATCGGAGACCATCCAGGTGCAATTAACTATAGGCAAGACTGCTCTGCAATTTGTAGCATGTTACAGGCCACCCTCCCAAACTCAGGAACTTCACATACATTTATCCCCTCCAGTGTTTTCAGGAAAGCTATCTCCAAACACCATCATATTAGGTGACTTCAACTACCCTAATATAGACAGGGATCACTACTCAAGCTCAAACACTCTAGCCCAAAGGTTTCTAGAGTTCATAAACTCAAATGCCATGGAACAACTAGTCACCATCCCCACAAGAGGTGAAAACATACTTGATCTCATCATCACGAACATGGGGTCACAATGCTCAACACCGGAAGTATACCCCTCACTGGTGAGATCAGATCATAAACTAATCACACTGGAGGTCCTCATCCCGCCCCCACCTGAGATAAAAAAAGACCACAGTAAAGAACTTCTCAAAAGCCGACTTCACACTTTTAAAGACTAGTGTGGTCTCTAAGGCCTCCGAGCCGGCGGAAAACATTACTCAAACCGCTGAATCACTTACAAATGCCTTTTACCGGCACCTACAGGACTGCATGGATCAGGCAATCCCAAACAAAACAAAAAGACTCTTTGTACCAAAGGCAAGCATCCAGTCTGGTGGACCCCAGCCATAAACAAGCTCTACAACAAAAGGAGGAAGCTACTACAAGATAGAGCAAAATCCTTAAAAGGTAAGACACCTTTGATCATCATAAGTAAAAAACTAAGAGCTCTCATAAAATCATCCAAGGCAAATTTTGAGAGAAAAATCGCTAAGGACTCAAAAGACAATCATAAGGCCTTCTTTAGCTATGTTAGAAACCTGGGAGGAAGCTCCCAGATATGCTCAGAATTAGTTCAAAATGATGTAAAAATCACAGAACCTACAGACATAGCCAACATACTGGCTGACAGGTTCAGTGCAAACTCCCCCCCCCCCCCCAAAAGGAGAGATATCTATTCCAGAGGATAGTAGCCCCCCAAACATCTCAAACGCCCAGGTGATAACTGCTCTCTCCAAGGCGAAAAACACAGCATCCATGGGACCAGATGGTGTCCCAGGCTGTGTGCTCCATGAACTCAATGAGGAATTAAACCCACAGTTAGGACAGCTGTTCAATCTTAGCCTCACCTCAGGATACGTACCCAAGGAGTGGTGCACGGCAACTGTGGTCCCACTTCACAAAGGCGGTGCCTCCACCGACCCTGGAAATTACCGTCCCATCAGCTTGACAAGCCTGATCTACAAAGCTATGGAGAGGATCATAATGGAACTCATAAATAATGATATAGGGGACTTGCAGACTTTGGATCCTACCCAGTTTGGCTTTGTCAAAGGCAGATCATGCCTTTTAAACATGGTTGACTTCTTCGAAACAGTCACCAAGGCCATTGATGAGGGAAAGGCAGTCCACACAGCCTACCTCGACCTGGCAAAGGCTTTCGACACAATACCCCACTCGGGTATCATTGAAAAACTCATCAGCTTAAATGTAAACCCATACGTCACAAGATGGGTTGCAAACTGGCTAAGTGACAGAACCCACAGGGTCAGAGTTGCTAGTGCTATGTCAGACTCAAAGCCTGTCACAAGTGGTGTCCCACAGGCTCAGTCCTGGGCCCACTCTTGTTCGGCATCTACTTCCCAGAAGTACAAGCAAATACAGTAGGGTTATGGCTAACAAAATTTGCAGATGGCTGCAAACTGGGCGCCATAGTCGAGAATACATCTGAGACAGATATCCTTCAGAAGGGTCTCATAGAAACGGATAACTGGTGCCAAAGCCATGGCCTAAAGTTAAACGCCAAGAAATGCATAGTCATACCCCTCGGGGAAAAACAAGGTTACCCCTAGCTACCATATAGGTGGCAATCCACTGAGCACAGAAGAGGTTATCAGGGATCTAGGGACCCAGGTTGACAGTAACCTCTCGTTCGACACTCACGTTGCCAAAGTAGTTAGGAAGACCTTTCTACACTGCCCACCTGATCATGAAGGGATTCGCATCTAGATCAAGGGAGGTCATTGTCCCCCTGTACTCATCAGACCAATGATTGAGTACAATGCCCCATTCGGAATGTATCTGACCAGACACCTGCAGCAGCTGGAAAGGCCCCAAAAGTTCCTCACCAAAAGGATAAAGGGCCTCAAAAATATGTCTTATGCTGCCCGGCTGAAGGAACTCCAGCTCTATTCAGTAGCTTACAGTCTACTCAGAGGTGACCTGTGCCTGACATACAAGGCCATGTCCAACCCAGAATTGATGAACATGCTTCACCTCAAAAAATCTAGATCCCTCAAAACTACAAGGGCGGGAGACTTAAACCTGGACACGGTTATTAATAGGACGTGTTGGAGGGACAGATTCATCATCCAGAGACTTCCTATGCTGTGGAACAAAATCCCGGTACATGTGAGGTGGAGCACCTCGCTGGCCTTGTTCAAGAGAAATCTTGACCAATGGATGGGAGATCGCAAATATACCCCAGGGATTACCTCAGTGTCACTGCTTGACAGAGGCACAGCAAAATAATGGGCATAGTTAAAGGGGTGGCGAAAGCCACAAAACTCTGGGCTAGGCTTATAAATGCCCTTGGGCAGATAGCCTAGTATGAACCTATGCCAATGCGCAAAGCCTGTTTCTTGTCAACTTTCTAAATTTTGCAAGACTGTTCCTACGCTAAGAGGTTGAGGATGGCTGCGTAGCCCTAAATCACTGATGCTGTTGATTTGACTAGAAAGATATTTTCCCATTTAAGTGTCATTTGTTGATGTTGCCTTTATTGTCACTGATGGGTCGAATCCGATGCGTTGGATCCGTCTCTGCCTATTCCAAAGCTCGAGGACTTAAGCAAAGCTTGTGGGCCCCCTTCCCTACCCCACAGTACAGTTCCCTGACTTCTTCAGATCTTGTTTGCAGTGCTGTGAAGAGGTTCTTCAAGTAAGCTCTGGGCTAAGTCTTCACATTTTTTTTTACTAATTTCTTTAATCAATTACCTAGTAATTTACCAGTTTATTTTTTTTTGGTATTGTTTGTATAGTTTGAAATCCCCATCTACCTTTCAGTAGTTTAGAACTGATCTATTTCCTTTCTTGCCCTTTGAGTTACTGCTCGGGTTTATATATATATATATATATATATATATATATATATATATATATATATATATATATATATTTGAGTAGTCAACTAGAGTCTGTTTTAGAGAACTTCTCCCTCTCCATCCCAAAGTCAGTTTTAGAGGACTTTCCTTTCCCTTCTACTGCATCTAAAAGATGGGCGTAAGAACCCCTTTCTCTGAGGCTATTTCTTCTTCCGATCCCTCCTGTCCTCTGTCGGACAAGTCTGAGAGGTTTGAGAAGCGGCACTTTTTCGTCTTCGAAAGCTTTGTCTGGGCAAATAGCCAAACTGCCTATAATGTCTGCTTTGACAGTTCCTACAGAGCAAACGGCTTCTGTGGATCTGGGAACCTCCTCAAATCAGTCAAAGCCATTGGATGGATCTGAAATCGTCCTCGGAGTCTGCTTAGAAGTCCACTTTGCCTATGAAGTTTTGCTATCGGAGCCAATCTCCATCTTTAGAACTCATTACGTCCTGGCTCCCATCACCTTTTCCCACCAGATCCGGATCCCCATCGTCCACTAGGAGCCCTTGGATGAAGATGTGGATAGGATGGTGCAGGGGATTCTCAAAACACACCTGCTTTGGCCAAGCTTCTTTTGGATCCAAACCCAAAGGAATTGGATCTACTTCTCCTCTAATCAGTCCTTCAGTATTGGAGCTGGAAGACTCCAACATCCAGCTATTGTCTATTGTTCCGGGACCTCTCACTTACTCAGATCCTATGTCTGCCCTGAGTGTCTCTGCCTAGTCGGAGCAGGAGATTGCTGGGAGCTGACACAACAGTCGGGTCCTCTGAGTGGGATTGGATCCCTTCAGATCCGAATCTCTCTCTTGGGGCATTGGCGCAGGTGGGCTCTGCTCCCACCTCTTCTTGAGAGCTTCCTTCCCCTGCTCTGGGGACTCAAGTCTGCTCCAACTTCTATGTTTTCTGGTTCAGGGAGTTCATCGGTGCAAGGAAGGTCTTACTTTGAAGTTATGAGGAGGGTAATGACTGCTCCGCAGTCTGAGGCACAACCTCCCTCTGACCTTCCTCCCTGTATGTCACAGGTGTCTTTACTTCATCTCCCCTATCCACAGGACCGTAGAGATTCAAGGCCTCAGGATGTCCCACAGGCCCCCCCCCCCTGAAACTTTCCCAGAGTATTCAACTGCGGAAGTTCCTTGGAAGAGACCATGCAAGCGGAAGCATTTGGATTCCGACCTCGAAGCAGAAGGATCCCATGGTCACATCTTGAGGATATCTCCTTTGGAGACATCCTGGAGATTCCGAAATAGGGATAAGATTCTGCACAAGGATTTATCACAGGCAAGCATGGGAAGTGGACGCCCTATCTTTCAGCTGGAAAAACCTGTCGGTATATGCCTTTCCCCTCTGCCTCTCCTACCCAAGGTACTCCTAAAGGTCAAACAGGAGAAGTCAAAGATGATGCTGATTGCCCCAGAGTGGCCCCGCCAGTACTGGTATCCAATACTAAGGAGCTCATCTCAATGCCCAGCTTTGACCTTACCAAAAATACCTCGTCTACTGTCCCAGCAAAACAATCAAACCCTGCACAGCCAACTCAGGAGTTTAAACCTGGCAGCGTGGCGGATAATGTAGTTATGCAAAACACACCTCTCTGTAAAGCTGTGATGAATGTAATTTTGGAAGCCGGAAGGCCTAGTACTAGAAAATCTTATGCTGGAAAATGGAAGAGATTCTGTGCTTGGATCCAGGCACAAGGAACTGATACAGCTGTGCCAAATATTCCTCAGATTTTGCAATACTTAACTGAGCTGCTGGACAAAGGCCTATCTTACTCATCTATTAAAATTCATGCCTCTGCCATTTTGGCTCATTACAATGCAGAGCCACCAATCTTTTCTCATCCCTTATTAAAGCAGTACCTCAGAGGGGCCAAAAAGTTAAGGCCTCCAAGGAGATCATCAATGCCTGCATGGGACCTCAACTATGTCTTTGAAAAACTCATCCTGCCTCCTTTTGAGCCAGCTGCTACTGCTTATATAAAGTGTTTATCATGGAAAACCGCTATGCTCCTAGCAATAACTTGTGCAAGACGAGTTTCAGAGCTACAGGCACTCATGGCTGTAGAACCTTTTATCATTTTTTATCCAGACAGGGTCTCTGAGGACAAACCCAACATTTATGCCTGAGGTGGTGTCCAGTGTGGCTCTTAACCAAACTATTCACCTGCCAACTTTTATCCAAATCCACAGAACAAGGGGGAGAGAATTCTGCATTCTTTGGGCGTACACAGCTTAGATTCTACTTGGACAGAACCAACGTTTTCAGAAAGATAGAGCAATTACAAGTGTCCTATGCTGCAGGATCACAAAGAAAGGCCATCTCAAAGCAGACTATTTCAAAGTGGATAGGCTACTGCATTCGTTTCTGCTATGTACTCCATGGCAAACCAGTGCCTAAGGGCATTAGGCCACATTCAACCAGAGCTGCAGCCACTTCAGCAGTCTTTCTCAGGGGAGTACCAACCAAGGACATTTTAGAGGCTGCTACTTGGAGTTCAGTGCACACCTTTACAAAGCACTATCATCTACCACTCTACTCTAAATCCAGGGCAGGTTTGCCACTGCAGTTCTGCGGGCCTCATAGCCGCTCCCAATGCTGTTTAGCTCCAGCCTCCCATCCATAGCTTTGGGACTCTACCCAAATGTAATGACTGCAACAGCAAAACACTAAGAACATAGTACAGTTGTGTACACTTACCATAAATGCAGATGTTAGAGTGTATTCACTGTTGCAGTCTAGGTTACCCACCCGCCATCCCCCTTTTCTTCTGATGGAACCTATGTGGTGTATTTGCTTGTAGATGAAGGTAAAATTTATATTGGTGCATGTATTTATATATACATAAATGTTGGCTACTCTTTTAGGGGGCACCTGACATCTGGGGCAAGAAAAACTAAAGAAAATTGCGTCAGCTGCATCTTTTATACCCCTGACGACCTGACGTCAGGGAAGGGGCGACGGTGGCCAACGCAGGACCCAGGAATTTGGAATTCAGGCCGACTGAGGGCAACCTGCCAGCAGGATTACCCAAATGTAATGACTGCAACAGTCAATACACTCGAAAATCTACATTTGTGGTAAGTGTACACAACTGTACTTTTTCGTTAATGTGTCATTTGTTTCTTGTGCCTTCTAAATTGACATTGCTACAGTTTCACGTTATCAAAAATTCTGCTCTCTCCCATGAAATAACATTGGCTTGGGTGGACCCAGTTTAACATACCTCCAGTGTTGTGTAAGGTAGTTTTTAAATACTTTGCTTAACACTGGTATGATTTTTAGAACAGTAGAAGGGGATGTTTGCTTTCTTTCATTGACAAAATCACAGCTCTTTACCTTGATTGAAATAACTTGTCTTTTTGGATAGTTAACCAGACCCATATTCAAATAATTGGGTGACACTTTCCAGACCTCAGTGGGAATGTTATTTGTACCAGGTGACATGCCTGGCGACTGGTCCTAAAAAATCTTCCCCCTTTTAATTTTTGCCAGAGTCACCTCTTCTGTTGGTTCAGTGCTGTTACTGGTAACTTCAGGGCTTCATCCTTGGGTAGATATGATTCCTTTAATACTCATGATATTTTTTTCCAGCTTTCTTGGGCATTTTCCTTGTGACATTACACTAAGTACTGTGTGTTGCTGTTTCTGTTTTTTTTCTTAGATATGCTACCAGAGACTTAAATGTTTCAGAAGTATTTTCAAAGTATATCCCCTCACCTTCACTCTTAGAAAAAGCTTCATTTCCACCCTAAACCATCTGAGCATTTTACTTAACACTTCTTAGTTTCTGTTTTCAGAGCTCAACTCCCCTGTCCTTAAGTGCAGCCTCCTAAATCTAACATTGCTGATATTTCCTTGTCATCTCATCTCTTTTTAGCTTGGGGTGTAAAATAATATTTTCATAAACTTTAAGTCATAGAATTGTGTACTGATAGTAAAAACTGTCTTTCGGCTTTTCCCGCTTAGGGGTCACCACAGTGGAACTCCAGCCCGATAATTGGCAGTGAATTTTTACTTTGTTGAGTTGGCAGCCCGGTGCCCAACCTTGAAAGAAGGCACACCCACACACGCTCTCACCTACCTGCATGTCTTTAAATTCACTCTACCACGGGGAGGACATGCAGACTCCTCACAGAAGGCGCACCAGCCAAGAATCGGACTGGAGAGCCTCTTGCTGTGGGGCAACAACGCTAACCACTGTGCCTCTATCACCATAAAATTGCCTACAGTGTCTCTATCACCAAAATATTAAACTTGGCTTTTTCTAATAAAATGCAAGAGCTTACTTTTCCATAACTCTTGGATCCTAGTACTAAAGTGAAGAGAGGTGAATGATCTTGTATCAGAAGTCCTGGGATTGCTTCCTTCACTAAAGTTGCTTTATAAAATACCATTTGTTTTGTAAACTTGTTTGTTTAAATATTCACATTTTAATGTGTAAGATGGATTTGCAAACATGACTTGAAACAAAAACTCTTAAGGGTCCATTCTTACTGTTTTACATGTCTTCTTTTAAACAATTTTTATTCACTCAAGCATTACACAAATTGATCAGTTCCTGCCTTTACTTAATCCTTTCTACTGAGTGTATTATCGCAAATTCCAGTATTTCTATGAAATTGCTTGTTTTCTGTAAAACTCGCCTCCATTTCTTTTATCTCCTTTACATTATTCCCGATCTCCATTACATTGGATATAGATTTTATTTCCATTTTCTTGTAATTGCTTTTTTCTTCGCAGCCAGTAGCATTAAATTTCGTGTTTAGGCAGAAGGGATCCTATATTGCATATCAAAATGCTTTCCTTAGTTAAAACCACTTTGATGTCATGTGGTCCTATCTCGCTTACATTCTTACTCATGGGTTCGGAGCCGAACATAGGCTGCGACTCGGCCAACTTATTTATTCTAGCACGAAGTCTGTAATTGGCTGGGCTAACCTGGTATCCCATGTTGCACTGCTCCCTAACTCCAGATCTCGTTTGCCGCTCGTGTAGCTAGGACGTGGTCTCGCTTGGCTGTGGCCAAGTAGCTCAAAACTTCTTTTTTCACTTATTTGGTGGTGTTTTTCACAAAAAGCAATTTTAATAGCTAGTTGTTGTTTAGCGTGTTTTTGTGGTGAGTTTTTTTTGGTATCCCTCTGTTCCCATGGGCTAGGCCCATTTAAATTAGAGGACCTAGTCCTCCTTCTGTTGCTTGTTTTCTTAAATTTTCCTGTGCTTAAAACAAGTGGGGTTTCTCGCTTGTGTGTGTGTGTGTGTGTGTGTGTGGGGGGGGTCATCTCTGGAATCGTTTAACTTAGAGATTCTTGTCAGTGGTTGTTAGCGGTGGTTCCCGCTTTAACCGTTGTGGCCTAAGGTCCTGTTTTGAATTTGTATTGTGTGCTTAGCTTATGTCTAAGGAGCAAAAGGAACATAAACCCTCTGGGTTTAAGAAATGTTCTAAATGCAGCTACAAGATGTCCATAACTGGACATTCGGTTTGTGTATACTGTCTGGGGGCTATACATTTGCAAGAGTCCTGTAGCTTTTGTCACGCCTTCAGTCCGAGGGTGCTACAGGAAAGAAAAAATAAACTGACACTGAAGGGTCTTCTGAAGCCTTCCTTTGAGGAGTCCTTGGACTATTCCTCTGGTTCACAATCTAAAGCAAAGTCCTCTAAGGCTAAGAAAAGATCTCCGGCTCCATTTGTATCTTCGGCGCCTCCGGAGAAGTCTACCAAATTGGATTCTACCTCCTCTGCTCCCTTGTCCTCGGGGCCGCAGGAGGTAGCTGTGGTTCTTGAATCTGCTTCGGCTCCAATTTTGTTAGAGCCCATTCGGAGCCGGTCTCCTAGTGTTAGACGTGGGTCCCCAGATAGATTAGTCACCTTCTTTCTCCTCCAAATCCTCCAGACTCTCTGATTTGGATGTGGATAGGGTGGTCCAGAGGCTCCTGCAGTCGCCTGTGTTGGCTAAACTTTTTTCGGCTCCGACCCAGTCCCGATGAGTGCACCGATGTTTCCTCTTCCGAGCACATCCTTTTCTTTGGAGCCGGAGTGTTCGGCTCCGGGTGATGTTCTGCCGGTGCCTCTTAAGGCATTATCGGTGCAGACTTTGGCTCCTACCATGTCTGCTCCGTCCTCTGGTTTTGGAACCCGGGTTTCCTCAGTCGGGCCCAAGGGGGATACTTCGGGACTCATGTCAGTTCCAAGCCTCCAATTGGCGCTTCCGCACGAGGAACTTCGGCTTCGGTCGTGGCCTCCGAGGTTGGCCAGTCCTCTGATTCGGGGGGACCCGCATTCGAGGCCATGAGGAGCGCACTGGCCATATCTTCAGTGACCTCACCCGGATCGGTCATTCCGTCCACTTCCATACTGGCTAGAGCCTCTGATGTCCCCCTATCAGTTGATGGCGGAGCCCCAAGGTCTGGGGCTACCCCCATGAGCGGTCCCCAACTTTGAGGGCCCCTCAGAGTCTGTGCCTGAGGAGCCCCCAAGGAAGAAGCTGTGCAAGAGGAAGCACATAGACTCCCAGGACGAGTCTCTCACTTCTGATACCGACCTCGAAGAGTCTGAGGGGTCCCCCAAGTAGTCCACCAATGACATCTCCGACATCCTGTAGATTTTGAGGCAGAGAGGTGGCTGGTCGTCCAAAACCCCCTCTGAGGAGGAATCTGTATTCAAGGCCTTTGGGGCTCAACCCTCCGCCTCCTGGGTGTCTACCACCCTTCAATGAACTCCTAGATTTGATCTGTCGAAGGGTGTGGGAGACTCCTGACTCTGTGGAACCTGTACCAAGCTGCCTTATTAAATTTCTTTCAGCTACCCCTGGGAAAGAGTTAATGTCCAAAGGGGTTTCTGTGGATGCCATGGTGGTGGCGGTGGCCACTCGACAGGAAGTAGCCAAGTCTTCCTCCTCCGTCCATCCTCCTAACGAATCCAGGAGTATGGATTGGTACGGGAAGCGTACCCTCTCTTCAGCGACCTTCACACTTTAGTCTCTGAACTACCTGTGTCATTTTACTTGGCTCCAGAGAGATCTCCATAAAGAGTTAGATACTTTGACAGATAACATACCTGAGGCGTTAACGCAGACTGTTAACGCCCAGCTGTCTACCCTTGGCTCGATTGTCAACTTGTCCATGAGGCTCATATCTTATGCAGCCGAAGGAGCGAGCAGGGCAGCTAGTTCAGGTATGGCCCTCAGGAGGCAAGCCTGGATGCGCCTGTGTCACTTCACGGAGGCCTTCAAGTCTTCCTTCACTGACTCACCCTTTGATGGGTCCTCACTCTTTGGGACCAAAGTGGAAGACACCCTCACCAGATGCGAGCAAGAGTGGAAGACCCTGTCTGCCGTTTGGGTCCGTTTTTCCCTTTCATCTAGGCCTTACCCCAAGGCTCAGAGGAGGGAAAATGTGGTTCAAAAAGTCACAGAAATCTTTCCCTGCCGCTCAAGGTGAGTCCCCCTCCAGAGGCAGAGGAGGGGGAGACTATTCTGGAAGACGCCACCCTAGGGTCAGAGGAGGCCCTTGCAATTCGGGAGACCATGATTCCTTTTGCGGGCCCCCTTATCGTCCCTGATGTATTGCCCGACTGCTGTCTTCCAGCGCCAGTCGGGGGCCGCATTTGGTTGTACCCGGAAGCCTGGGCAAGTATCGCTCAGGATCGATGGGTGCTTCGAATAGTTACCGGGGGTTATTCCATCCCCTTGTTATCAGACTCCCTGCCAGCCAAGAGAATCCCAGACGTTCCACCCAGTCAAAGGGATCACGCAACACTAGAAATTTCAAAGTTGCTGGAAAAAGGAGTCATCCAACCTGTCCCCTCAGACCAGATCGGATTAGGGACTTACTCCAGACTCTCTTGGTGCCAAAAAAAAAAACAGGGGACCTGAGGCCCATCCTGGATCTCAGCCGTCTAAATTGCTATGTTCTGAAGTCTAAGTTCCGAATGGTCACCCTTCAGTCTATTTTTCTGTTACTGGGTAAAGTATGGATGTGCTCCATCGACTTAAAGGATGCTTACTACCATATCAAAATGGACAGGGCATCCAGGAGTCACTTACGCTTCCAGCTGGGAGCCAGTCATTTCCAATGTTGTGCCCTGCCCTTTGGTCTCACCACAGCCCCCAGGGTGTTCACCAAGTGTCTGGCAGTGGTGACAGTTCACCTGAGACGTCAAGGATTCCAAGTGTTTCCATACCTGAACGACTGGCTCTTCACCGCCCCCACCAGGCATCTTTTCATTCAGGCCAGGGAAACTACTATTGCCCTTTGCCATCAACTAGGAATTACCTTGAACTGGGGAAAGTCTGCATTGCTGCCCTCACAGCGTGTTACATTTCTAGACGGAGAGCTGGACACCGTCCATATGCGGGTGTTCCTGTCCCAAGAAAGGATAGAAGTGTTGCAGGGTCAGGTTCGTGCGTTGTTACCCCTCAAGAAGGTTCAGGCCAGATGGGTTCTACAGCTCCTGGGATCCATGGCAGCAACCATCATGTTAGTACCCCTAGCCAGATTACACATGAGGCTTCTGCAGTGGCTCCTCTCTGCCCAATGGTCCTTTCAGAAGCTTCTCCTGTCTCATTTGATCCTAATCACCGATCGGTGCAAACAGGACCTCTGTTGGTGGCTATGCACCTCCAACTTGAACACAGGGAATCCGTTTACTCCTATGCCACCAGTTGCCACGGTGACCACAGACCACTCCCAGATGGGGTGGGGGGGCATTATCTTGGCAGGATGGTCCAAGGCACGTGGCAAGATCACAAGGTACATCTGCACATCAGTGTTCTAGAGATGGGAGCGTTGTTACTGGCGTTGTGGTCATTGCAGAGCTCTCTCCCTCTAGGAACGATTGCTATTCACTTGGACGACATGTCCGTGGTGTGGTACCTGAACAAGCAAGGGGGAACCAGATCCTGTCCCCTATGCAGAGAGGCCGTGTGAGTGTAGCAGTGGGCAGTGTCTTCCCAACGGTTCCTAGTGGCAACTCACATTCCGGGGAAGGCCAATGTGATAGCGGACAGGCTAAGCAGATCTATTCTGATGCCTTTATGAGTGGTCCCTGAACCGCCGAATTGTGGAACAGATTTTCAACAGGTGGGGCCAGCCTTGCGATCTTTTTGCCAATCCCCACAATGCCAAGTGAAGCAACTACTTCACTCTGATCCCCCCCACAGGGGGTCTCACCCAGGGACACTCTAGTCCACGATTGTCCCCCGGTCTGCTCTATGCTTTCCCTCAGTTTCCTCTACTACCAAGAGTGAGTCAGAAAGCCATTTCCTTGGGAAGCAAGATGATTCTAATTGCCCCACACTGGCCTCGCCAAGTCTGGTCGTCCTTTCTTCATCAATATGCAGTGGACAGTCCTTGGATTCTGGACCCAGCACCAGACCTGCTGACACATGTCGGGACAGTCCCATCCCTCCCTGCGGACCCTCCGGTTGACAGCCTGGCTACTCCACTTCCATCCTTAGTCAGACTTCATCGCTTTTCACCTCGGGTGGTACACATTTTATCTTCTCATAAATCTTCTACCAGGAAGATTTATTCCAGCAAGTGGAAAAGATTTTCTATTTGGGCTCAGGCCCAGGGACTGGATCCTTTCACTGCCCCCATCCTTGCTGTCTTAGACTTTTTATCCACACTCTTTTAGCAGGGTTTTGCTCCTGCGACCGTTAAGGTCCAGCTGGCCGCTATTTCTAATTTTCATATCTCTTACGAACCTTCTCTCATGGCTCATAAACTATGTAAGGCCTTTTTGAGGGGCACCTTGTTACTACGGCCTCCTGTGTCAGAACCCATCATGCCATGGGATTTAAATTTGGTCTTAAAAGCACTGACTTTATCACCGTTGGAGCCAGCTGCCACCTGTGAATTAAAATTTCTGTCTTGGAAGACTGCATTCTTAATAGCGATCACATCAGCCAGACGGGTGTCGGAGATTCAAGCGTTGTCCATCAAATCCCTGTATTTAATCTTTCATAAGGACAGGGTTTCCTTGAGACCTAATCCGTCCTTTCTTCCCAAAGTAACCTCTGCCGTTAATCTCAATCAGTCCATTGAGCTGCCAGTTTTCTTCCCCCAATTTTCCAACAAGGCAGAGTTTAAATTTCATCAGTTGGATGTACACAGGCAGCTTCGGTTTTACTTACACAGGACTAAACAACTTCGTAAGTCTGACCAACTGTTCGTATCGTTTTCAGAAAATAGAAAGGTTCCCCTATTTCTAAGATTATAATTTCCAGATGGATTTCTGATTGCATCTCCTATGTTTATTCGTCAGCAGGCAGAAGTTTACCTTTTCCGGTCAAGGCTCACTCCATCAGGGCTGTTTTCGCTTCTGTAGCTTATCATTCCAGGCTATCTTTGGATGAAATTTGTGCTGCGGCCACGTAGGCTTCTCCCCACACCTTTATTACTCATTACAAATTAGACTTTGCTTCTAGGGGCCGGGCTTCCTTTGGTTCCACTGTTCTCAGGAGTATCTTCCATTGAGCCTCCTAGGATAGAGGTGCTGGGGATGCTGTCCTGTGAGTAAGAATGTAGGCGAGATAGGACCACATAACATCTAGAAGTTACGTACTCACCATAACGTTTGATGTATGTGGTCCATTTCGCCTCACATTCTTACGTTCCCTCCCACCTGATCCCCTTCCTGGAGTATTTGGAGGCGACATTGGTTTCAGTACTCTTCGGTATTGGTTGTTTTTTTCTTTGCTACCATTGATAGTGTTCTACTTTACTGAACTGTGGTTGTGCATGAGGTGTGATTATGGATTGCTGCAAACTAGATCTGAAGTTAGGGAGCAGTGCAACATGGGATGCCAGGTTAGCCCAGCCAATTAGAGACTTTGTGCTAGAATAAATAAGTTGGCCGAGTGGCTCTGAACCCGTGAGTAAGAATGTGAGGCAAGATGGACCACATGCATCAAACGTTATGGTGAGTACATAACTTATAGTTCCACAATTTTTCCTTCAAAGTAGTCTGTGGGGAATTTTCATAATTTGCCAACTGGTTACATTCCCAAAAATTACACATCTCTCTCCCCCGTTTTATATCCAGCATTTGTTCTTTACCTGTGGAATAGTCCTCTGGGGAGTGCTTGGTACTTCGTGTATGTAAATATGTATGCAAGCACTTCCGTGCTAAAATTCTTTTTCATACATAAGCATTATACATTTCCTTATATTGTTTGTAAATTCTTTCTGTTCTCGCTTCCTAATCTTTTCTAACCCTTTGAACTTCCAAGATGGCTGCATACTTGTCCACTTAAATTCAGCTCTCCCAGTATGAAAACAGAAACTGAAAAAGGGCGGTGATATGGTTTGCTTGGGTAAAATTAATTTACTAAGTACACTGCCTGGATAAAGGTAAAAAAGAAATTTAGAGAACCAGAAAGAACATCTTTTCTGACCTTCTCTGATTCTTATAGTTTTCAAGTAGTACTTAGTACACCCTATTAATCCCTTTTTAATGACCGCTTTTGTTTGACTTGTTTAAAACCTCTACTAGAGCTGGTCTTTCATTCAGCACTTCCTCATCCCTTTCTGTTTGTCAGTACCGAGTTATCAATCTCAGATAGGAAAGGCAGACTCTAACTTGTAGTACAAACTTCTGCATAGCCTCATCCCACTGTTACCTTTTCCCATAAGGTGTTTGGCTCTCTTGCTAACTTTCTCCGATAATTCAAGCATAAGTATTGGAAGCAATCTCTTGCCCATTTTCTATACTCCTACAAGCAGAAATCCCTATTGAGTTCTCTATTTTCTCACTGCCTTGGTTATTAAAATGCATTCTCCTACTTTAAATATCCATATGGCATTTTATCCTCATCATCTGCTCCTTAAGGAATTGCATCTGAAATGCTAGCGTCATCTTTTTCTCTCTCAAAATCTACCCCCACCTGTATCCCACATACAGTCATTATTTAAGTGGTTTGTAACCTTCTGCTTGAGTTGTGCATGTGAGCTTTTAACTGTGATTCTCTAGGGTACCCTCCTTCAGATCACCTTGTTCTGTGGGGAAAGTCCGCTTAATTCCCCTTAACACTTGCTCTCCTCCTCCTTTTATTTTTTTACAATTTCTTCTCTATGTACAAACATTTTATCTAACCTGTATTTATAGCTAGAGGTGCTAAAAGCATTTTAATGATTATTGATACAGATAGAGACAATTAAGAGCTTCAAGTTTCTCTGTTTTGTATTGTGTTTTGTTTAGTTTGTTCTCACATACTCTTAGTTGCTGTAGCAGTCCTTATTGTGGCCCCCATGAGTGTGGGTTTTGCTAAAACAAGTCCTGCATTTTCTTTTAATTACTTTTTTCTTCGCATCTAGTAGCATTAAATTTGGTGTTTTGGCAGTAGGGATCCTATATTCCAGATCAAAATGCTTTCCTTAGTTAAAACCTTTTGGTTCCACAACTTTCCCGTCAAAGTAATGTAGTTTGCACTGTAGCCTTTGTTTCATCTTCATTTGTTTCTCAGACTTGAAACCATTTCAAGACTGTTGTACAATACCAAAATGCCCTTTTCCAGGTTTATCGAGTACAAAATTAATATATGTAAATAAAACTAATTTTCTTTCTTGCCATTCTGGTTACAGCTCTGAATTTATGAATCTCTTATTTTTTTCTTTACCACCAGCTGTATCTGTAAAGTAGATTTTGATGTACCTGCTCTGGGCCAGTAATCCAAGGAACCCGAATCTACGCCATTGACACCGGTAAAGGACGTTCACTTGGAACAAAGATAGGAGAGACAGGGTTTCCAGGTGCAGCTCTCTTCAAGCACAATTTCAATTAAGACCACACAGGGAACACACTCAGTCTGGTGTCTGGGTTTCTCTCTGTCTCTCTCCAGGCCCCCAGTAAGACTCCCCACTGGTACAGCTATAGAGTTGATTCATCCGCTGTGTGTCCTAGGCGAAGTCCTCCACCACCCTGTCTGTGAAACCAGTGCTCTGTGGCCCCTGCACCAAATAGCTGACACACACACACACACTTTGAGTTTTGATTTTCAGACACGGAACACCTGAGAGAGGTTGGCACAGATTTATAGCTATGAACCCAGACTGTAAGGTAGTTACTGCCACCAGGGCACTCCAAAGCCAGTTACTCTCAGGCTCTTACAAGGGTACCCAATTATACTGAGTAAAATTGATATTCATACAAATGGTAATACTGACCAAACAGCAAGGCTTTCAGGAGCAGCCACAGTGTCACCAAATAAATATTCCAAAGACGCATCTGGAGCATTTCTTCCCGGGCCTCCGCTGAAAACAGGCTCTGTGGAACCTAGTCGGACATTCCCGGTCAACAAATGTTAAATAAATAAAATAAAAATAAAATAAATATAAGTGCTTTCAAAGGTTAAATTCTCTAAAGGTCCAACCACAGTGAAAAGTTTAAATACATTTACTAGTAAGTAATAACATGAAAATACTGAAATTGTATTTATAATAAATGCCAGAGTTTCAATCACAAGAAATATTAAAAGTAACACAAATGAATAGTTTCACACAGATACAGAAAAACAGTATTTGACTAATCTCACTATATTTCCTGACTAATCTAAAGAATTACTGTTCCATGGTTACTTACCAAAGCAAGGCAAGATGAAGTAGGTGAAATAATCCTTATATGTCCGGTTTCAAAAACAAACTGTCCCCAAGACTTCTGTCTCATCTAGTATTAAAACATCGTTTCAGTGCTTGATTACAGAATGACATCACATCTGATCGTCTGGCTTCTGGTTTCCATACTTACCCCCCCTTTTCTAGAAATTGAACCAGAATTCCGAACGTATGTGTTACTGTACACATGCAGCTTTGCTGAGATGTGTTATAGCATCTGAAAGCCATAAAGCCATTTCAGCACTTACATCTTTCCAGGGTAGCAATTAGTTTGCAGCTAAGGACAGTACAGCAGGGTTCCCAGTCTTTGTTTTTACAGACATTTTGTCTCTGGCTGTAATCAGAACTGTAAGATACAGTCTTTATGGCCTCCCAGGTAATTTAATTTTAGGCTATTTTTTAAAGTTAGCTGGATTGAGATTAACCTAATCTCTTCTAGTATCTTCTGTTACAATATTAATTTCAACAGTGATAAGTCAGTCTGACTGACATACAGGTGTATTCCTTTTTTCTGTCCAGCAGGACCCACTGTTGGTACATTTTGAACACAAGCAGCTTTACAAATACATTTTCAACACAAACGCCTGTACAAATCAGTTTGATATACAAACGACATATAATTCTTTTCAAAACTGCAGCTATCTATGCTGGTATATGTTACACATCCACTGCTGTACTTCTCCCGGCATAGCTGGAAATTCCTCACATCATCGTACAAATAATGGTGGGGAAAGAGGACATCCCTATCTGTTTTTTCTTTTCAAACACAGCTTGTCCAGGGTGGGTGGTTCCTGTGGGGAGTGACATTTTTTGTTGAAGTTCCTAGCATTGAACAGCAGTACCGTTTGTTCAGGTTTAGTTTTGTTAAGTTGGAAGCTTTTGATGACTGAGATTGCTTAAAAAAGCACTATTGGGGTGGGGAAGGTATTTGCCAGTGTATGTGAGCCTTGCTGAGGTAGGTGCTGATCATCCTGGTAAAGCATTTAATATAGTCTACCATCTCTCCTCAGATTGATGTATATTTGACACCTCACTGAATGACAGCAGAAGCAAAGCCAGTTGTTGATATTTTATTCCTATTGAGGCATCATTTTCTGAGAATGTGGAATGCTGAGCAAAACTAGATTTATACCTGTCTTAGTCACACATACATTCTGAAGAACTCCACAATGTTTATCATGTAGTCCAGGGAAATTGGTTTACTCCAAAGGTATAGTATGACTTTTTTCCTTATGTCTCTTAGTGGTGTAATGACTTGAGTGCATGTGTGATGTGGTGAATCCTGGCACATAACTAGGGGAACTAATAGTGAACCTCTCCTTACTTAGCTTGGTGAGGTTTGTATCAGTTTGTCTCACTATGAAGTCACCTGTGACTAGGATGTCGGGCTGTGTTTAGGTTTGCATTATGGTCTCTTGATTTGCAATGCTGACGGCCTTAAATGTATATTTTGTGGTTGCTGTTGCCCAAGATGAATGTTTGTGAGGTTGCTGTGTAGGTTTCTTGAAATACATTTAAGAGGCCTTTGTAGTTTAGGTAGGCTACTTTTGAGAGACTCTGCATTTGTAGATTTGTGTTTGGTCTGTATTTTATGATAGGTATACTGTGGTGTTGTGTATTACTGATGCTTGTTTGCTTTTTCTAGGCTTTGAGAGCTTTGCCTCCAACATTACATGATCTATCTCACACAGTTTTAGTAGGTAGTTGGCACTAAGCATGAGGCAACTGCTACAATTGTCTCAGGATGTTGGTTTAACCAAGTTGACAACACACTGTCTCAAGTGCTGTTCCATTGTTTCAGGTGTTCCCCAATGTGGGCTGTATGGAGAAGCAGCACCTATGAGGTCTGTATAAACACTAGAGATGCTATGGTGTAGTGGAGATAATGCTGGTATCAATAAAAAAGCAAACAGCTAGACTAATCCTTTACTCTTACTGTTTTTGTTCAGATGTAATTTAATTTTGAAGAACTGAAGTGTTGTGTGCTAGTTGTACACCTGGTGTTAACTAATTTGTTTAAAGCATTAAGTTATTTTTCAAAATGAAAACATGGTAACATTCAGCATCATGAATGAAATTACTCCTTTGCTACCTTCCTTATTTATCTTCGGTTGCCTCTCTTGTCTTGATAACCAATTCCACTGCTGATCAGAAATGAGTCCGATTCTTGCCTGTTTATATTGGCGGACTGTGATCCACACAACTGTCCATATACAAATCAGTCCTCACCTCAACTGTGGGCTGGTTTGCAGTTCTGTATGGTCTTGCTCCCTGCATAGTTTCAAGTGTTCATTGCATTTCCTTTGATCTCATCCAAGAACTAGATTTTATTTGGGACCTCTGCCCTGCCCCCAGTTAAAAAGATGATAGTCAACACTCTATCTTGGTTGTTCAACTCCAGTCTTTTATCCACAGGGGAACTGAACACAGTTTGCTACTTTCTGCATTTTAAAGTTTAGTTTGTGTAGTTTGTCTTGCATTCTGCTGAAAATTAGAATGTGCACTTCTACTCCGATCCTTTGGAGAGACTGCCCGCATTGTTGCAGTATTGCGCACAGGTTGGTGGAAAGTGCTGCACAGGTAATATCTTGTTGCTGGCTGAAGGAAAGGTATAGCTATGCTGTGCTAAGGAGTGTGGGTGTTGAACGTGGTTTACTTCTACAGACCAACAGGAGATGGTGTATGTTTTTTTTTTTTTTTTTTTTGCACGTCTTCATTTCACTATTGTATTTTTTTAGTTTTAAAACCATGTTTTAAAAGTGTATTTTCTTGTGTGTTTAGCCATCCAGTGTCTTGCTTGAAGATGATCACCGACAGAATGTTTCAAGAGGAATTAAAAAAATAAAGGAAGCCTTTAACGTAAGTTATATCAAAATATTTTTAATTTGTACAGTGAGGCACCAGTCACAGCAGGAACATATTTCCTAATGAAGAAATGAGAATTTGGGGGGGTTGGCTCATTTGGATAAATTTGTATTTTGAACATTGTAACTTTTAATGCTGAGCAGCAGAAGGCTAACACACTTGCTGTTTGAGATATTTTAAGCCAGGAAGCTACTTGATTCTTGAGCCTTTCTCCAGAATTCTTTTCTGAAAATGCACTTCATTAGATTTAAATTATGTAAAAGTTTGTATTTTTTGGTGTTGGTTACAAAAATGTAAACTTTCTCTCTCTGGTAAATAATGGGGCTTGGCTGTACACTAGTGTTAGAATCAAAAGTCTGTCTGATGCTGAGTTTAATATTGCAGATTTATGAAATGTAGTTTGTTTTACAAAATATTCTAGTGTTTAAGGTCAAACAAAAAGTCCTATTAAGTGTGCAACATGGATTTAAGATGTTGAGGGTAATTGTTTACTCGTTCAAGAGCTTTTCAGTCTATATTAACAGGGAATGGCATACTGCATTGTGATGTTGCCGAGTCTATGCAAGTTATGCATATAATTTCACAGTATTTCAAAACAAAAGTGATGTACAAAATTTTTGTTAGATGGTGAGCGAGTGGCAACGTTGTGTTATGTTCTATATAAGATGCCACCGTTTGTTTATCTGTAGGTCACACAGTTTTTGTGAACTTTTAATGCATTTCGAAAATGTATAGATAGCAGTCGTAACTGCTTTTCCAAAAGTGCATTTATATCCCAGAATGTCTTCATTAGCCACAGTGTTTTAATGTCTTTTTTGCCATCATTCACTGATTGATTACACCACTCAGCTTGACACTGTTGCACTTTTTTTTTGCATTATTAATGTAAGCATAGAAATGCACTTTTTTTTTTTTTAACTTTTTATAAACGCTCCTTACTAACTCCAGTTCTGTTCACCCCTTGCTAACCATTTCACCATCATGCTTAAGTTGTCAATTTGTAGATGCTACCTTAATTTTATGAAGTCTTTACCAGGACTTCAAAATATTGGACTTTGAAAACAGTGATGAGTATACTTATTTTCTGAGGGCAGTCACGTCTCCCTTAAAGATAAGGGCATTATTAAAGGATGTAAAGGAACTCTTTTCCTAACAACTATATTCTTGTAGGAAGCAATGAGTTGAGTAATTCATCCTGGGTTGTCAATTCCAACTATGCAACTTTTGAGTGCAGTAGGGAGACTATTATTGCCTCTTTCACAGAATATTTTATCTTGCATTTATAAATGTTTTTTTATTCATTAAACTACAGCTTCTAAAATTGTGTAGGTTGCAAGTTCTGTTAGCCTAACCTTTTTGGTGACTGAAGCCTAGATGGCTGAAGCTTGGAGTACTTCTGCTTGTTTAGTCACCTATGTCACAGTAACTGGAAAACTTGATGGGGCATTTCACTTATTTATATAGTACTGAACAAGTTTTGTGAGCATTAAGTTGAAGATGATGATAAACTGTTCATAAGCATTGTTACCACAGGAAACTGAGTTAGAAGTAGCTGTAGACAGATGTCAGCCTTGGTCTGTTTAGATTTGATGTGTCCCTAGAAGTGTGTAGGTGTATTCCAATCTGTGTCTGAATTTGATTGCAACACAGAGTAAACCGAGAAAAAATACATACTGCAAAGACTCTAAACCAGTTTCAGCAGAAAAACAATTCCAGAGAAACACTCAGAAGCTGAAAGAAAAGTTGGATTTTAGCACTTTTGTTTTACCAAGTACAAGACTTCTTCAGATAAAACTGTGAAAAGTCCAAGGCAGTTAAAAAGGAAGCTTGTATAACATTCCGAGTCACATGCGAACCAAACCCTCTTTCACTCAGTTTAACGCTATGTATACCCCTATTAAAAGTCTTCACTTAATCTCTTAAATAACAGAATGTCCGACTGTTGCTGCACAACAAGAAATTCAAAGAAATCCATCTTGGAGAAAGAAAAAATATAAAAATGGACTATTGAAAGAAACCAACATTTTAAATTTTATCTTTTTAGAGCATTAAGTTTTAATAACCAGTGGAGGTGTGACCATTAACTCTGGGCCAGCTGTTGGCGTGCAAATAATGTTGCCAGAATAGCTCACGTTTTTCTAAGTACAGCTGCCATGGACCTCTCCGTTCACCTTGTGTGACTTTATCAGTCACAAATTTAAAAAAATGACCTGGAGCATCTCTGGCATATTTTGCTAATGCATTTGTTCCCTTATTGATTCTAATGTCATTTGTGTTCGTACATATGGTCCTTTAACTTGCCTTCAGTTTTACTGATGTAAAATGCTAAACAGTTTTGGTATAGAGCAGCCTATACTAAGCCACTAGTAAGACAATTAAGTTAACCTTTTAATTTAAAAGTGTGGTTGCCTATCTTGGTTTCTTTACGTACTATAATAAGTTTTACAGATAGAACAGAAGCAGTGTTTTGCTATTTTACAGTTTTTGTTTTGGAAAAGAATCACCAATACCGACATGTTTCACTGTTTTCTTTAAATTACAACTCCCGCTTATACACTGTGTGGGGTTTATCACCCAACTTGTTCATCCTCTTTCAACAGGTTCCAGAGCTTCTCCAGAATTCTTTGTCTCCGCTGTCCACAGCAAGTGGAGTATTAAAGGCTCCATTATAGCTGAAGTTTCTATAACGCATGGCCATGTTCCCCCATACCACTGTGGGGGAGAGGGTAAAAAGTGGTTCCACTGTGGAGTGTTGAGAAGCTGTGTTGTACTGGACTCATCTTGAGGAATGGAGACAAATTCCTCTCACTTATTGATGACTTCATTAAGTCATTGACCAGACTAGATGGGTAACCTCTGGCCAGGAACATAGATTTGATGTGCTCACACTCGTCCAGGAAATTTTTTGAATTGTGATACCATGCGTGCAGCTCTTAAACTGACCCTTTACCACTGTACGTTTCTGGTGGAAGTGGTGGGAACTGGAATAGTGCAAATAAGTGTTCGAAGTTTGTTTATGATGATTTTTGGATACAAATCTTTTTTGTAGTGCATCCTTAGTCAGAGAGGTCCAGATGAGCAGTAGTGGAAACGTTGGTTTCAAAGGTAAATTTGAGAGTTGGTTGGTGTTGATTAAGGTATTAGAAAAATTTTGAGAATTCATTTGTCTCCTTCCCAAATGAGAAAAATGTTATCCAAAAAACAGTTGTACGTTTTACCAAAAATTCATGTATTCTAACTTGAATGTTTTTTTTTCCCATTTCCACATGACAGTGTTTGCTACAAGTCCACCACACGCAGCTGCCATAGCAACTCCTATGGATTGTAAAAAAAATACCCATGGTCGAAAACAAAATAATTATTCTTTAAGACCATCTCTAATGTTTCAAAGGTGTTAATCTTGTGGGATGCCCTTATCATGCAAGTATTCCGTAAACCATTGTAAACAGACAGCATGGAGTATAAGATTATAAAGATCCTTTACATCCATTGATACAAAAATGAAGTTGTCATTATACTCCATTGAGTTCATTTTACTAAAGAAATCCCATCAGTCTTTACAAATGCGACTATCTTGTGTGATGAAGTACTTCAATTTTTTTGTCCAGGTATTTTGCACAGGGGTGTGTAATTGACCTTCTGGTGTCAACAATGGGTTGCATGGGGTTTTTTGGATGCACTTGTGAATGTTTGGAACCCCAGAAATCGCAGGTATAATGGGAGACTGTGCATTCAAAAAATTATATTCCTGTATATCTGCTGGTCAGTAAAAAAAATCCTTGAGGGGTATCCCTGACTTTTTGGTATGTAGTATTTGGTTCATTTAAGTAAACTTTGGTATAAAAATCACATGCCAACGGCGCATGCATCCTAATATTGTAATCTGCCGTGTCCATAATGACTAACACCCCCCCCCCCCCTCCTTTATCTGGTTTCATAAATCTCTGAGCATGATTGCAGAGTTCTTTTATGCAAAACCTTTTCACGAGGAATCATTGGGCGTTTACTAAAACGTAATGCTCTAAAAAGATAAAATTTTAAATGTTGGTCCCCTTTCAGTAGTCCATTTTTATTTTCAGTCTCCTAAATGGATTTCTTTGAATTTCTTATTGTGCAACACTAACGACCATGGGACATCGTTATTTAAGAGATTATGTGAAGACTTAATAGGGGTGTATAGCTTTTTAAGTTTGAGTGAAAGAGGGTTTGGTTCTCATGTGACTCAGGATGTTGTATAAGCTTCATTTTTAACTGGCTCGGATTTTTCACTGTTTTATCTGAAGTTTTGTACTTATTAAAATTAAATAGCTAAAATCAAACATTTCATTCAGCTTCTGAGTGTTTCCCCTGGGATGTTTTTCTGCTGGAACTGTGGTTTGGAGCCTCTGCAGTACATATTTTTTCTTGAGTTTGATCCCATCTGAAAGTGAATTTCACTTGCCTGTCTGCTTTGCTGTTTTGAAGTGACTTGTCAGATATCTCTGCTCTTTGCCCTTTATGCTTGCTGGACTGTAGCTACTCCACTATCGTAGGCAGTACCGAAATGTTAACTTTTTTGTTTCTGTTTAAAAACCGAGATGATGTACTGTGTTTTCTACTAATTCTGGTCACATTTAGAGAAACGCACCCAATAGTGTACTTGTGGGTGTGATTCTCTTCAGAAAATTTTACTTTTTGTGTGCTTATTTTTGGGTATGTGGGGGTTCATAATATTCATAATTGTGAACCTTGTACAGAATTTATAAAATGGAGAAATAGTTACAAGTCTTTTTATTGTGGTAAAAATAACAGCTTTTTTGTTTGTATTCCTGTTGGCCAAAAAGGCTAGCTGAAAAACAACTGTTGAAAAGATAAGCTTGCTTAAGAGAAAACGGTGATTCTGCCATTCATAAAGCAAACTAAACTTCTCAGTTTAGATGCCATTTGCTGCAGGTGTTCTGCTTTTGGTGAACCCATAACTGCAAAATCTTGTATTTTGTCCTTACTCTGTGTCATGTATTTTTTTTTCTAGCACATGCTTTAATGTCAAGATGTAAATTTAGGAGAGCTTGCCTCGCCCCCTGCATAGTTCATTTAATTTCCTTTCTGCTGTGTACACAGCTCTAATTTTAGTGGTTGAATTTGTCATGGGGAACCTGCTACACTGAATGTTTAAGAAGATGCAACAGTTGGGTGTTATAGCTGTTGCCAGCTCATGAGACATGACCCATCCTGGGACACGATATGCTGTTTGTAAAGTGAACTCACCATAGTGCTAGCTTTCATCGTCCATCTCTGGATCGACTGTAGAAGCTTAAATCTGGTCTTGGTTGTCGGAAGGTAACAGTGACTGAAGGTGCTGCACGGAGGGACAAGCAACAAGGGCACTTTTGAAGATTCCAGAATGATTTCAAAGCAGTGTTAGTGAGTGAAGGATTCATAAGATGGATGGGATAACTTCCTCCTTTTCCTATCTGTCCACAAGGCAGACTTGCAGATGTTCTTCTTGTTTCACTGTTGCAGTCATCACCTGTGGACAATCCCTGCTGTGGTAGCCCTCGGCTGGCCCGAATACCAGAGTCCGTGTTTTTCTGCATCTGCTGCTGTCACCTGTAGTCTGATGTCTGGTAGTCGGTGCTATAAAACAAGGCAGCCGACGCCATTACATCAGTCTCTTGCCGTGGAGTCCATAGCAGAAGCAGTTGGCAAGTGTGCCATCGGTCACTACCAGAGTTTGAATTTCGGCTGAAAACTTCTACAGCCAAGTACTCCGTTGGCTGTCTCTGCCTAAGTTAGGTCCGCAACTGCGATTCAGGCACAGGCTTCTGAGGAGTCCTCTTGCACTACTGAATCTAGACAAAAAACAATGTCTTCTCATCCGGCTACTGTTTCTCTCAGACTGGATACGTTTAGGCCTAGAAGCCGGGCCACTCCAAGAAACTCTGCCTCTAGCCACCATCTTGCTCCTGCTCCACCACCCCAAGCACAAATGCTTAAAATGGGGTAGGATCTCATTTCCCTTATCGGGGTAGTCGGGTCACAATTTCTAAAAGGAAGACACCCTTCCCCAGAATTTGACTATTCAGATTTTGAAGAGGAACAACCACCTCTGACTGCTTATGAGGATTCAGATGCAGAGGAGTCCATTCCTTCTGCCTCCCCACCAGAAGACCTTTCCTTTGGGGAAACCTTTCACACACAGGAAACCTTTCCATTGGCAATCTCAGGATTTCCCCCAGTCTAAGAAAAGACTTGGAGAGTTTCTGGACCTACCCCAGCACAGACCCCTGGCCGTCACTCCTATTTTAGAAGTGGTGGATGATATTTTCCATGAATCTAGCTTAGCCCCTGACACCCTCCCACCAGCTCCCAGTAAACCTGAAAGGTATTAGAGTATGGGATTCTTACAAATACCTGTACGGAAATCCTGCTGCAGACCCAGAGGTCATTACACAGGGACCAAAAGGAGCCAAGAATCCTGTTCCTTCTGACAAGGATTCCTGAGGTCTGGGCAGATTAGGTAAAGTATACACCTCTGCAATCTTGGGTATCAGAGCACTCAACTGTCAGTTCCATATGTTAACATAGTAACTACTTAGTTTGGAACTATTAAAACAAAAGATTTCAAGCTTTCCTGACTGTGCCAATTTGAAAGAGTTAGCAGATTTGCTGCACTCTACCTGTCAAGTGACCAGACAGTCATTACACTGTGGGTATGATGCCCTGGAAGCCTTAAGCAGGGCAGCAGTGTCAGGATCTGTCATTAGGAGACATGCATGGTGGAAGGAACACCCTCTCCCTGATCATGTCAAGTCCAAACTGATTAATGCGCCCCTGGATAAGAACTACTTGTTTGGAGTAAAAGCAGAATATGTGCTTAAAAAGATGGAAGACAAAGCAAAATCTATGCAAACAGTAAAAAAAAAATTATTTTAGGTTCAAACTTCCAGGTTCAGCAGGAACCTCCCTCTAAGCACTGCTCCTTTCCTGCACCTAGCAGACTGGACCAAGGTAAGCCCTGTAAGGACAGACCACCCAGGCCCCCCTATCCCAGGGGCAGCAGAGAACCAAACAGTGGACCACTTCTGCCCCAAAGGCAGGGAGTTTTAAGCTACCCTTATATGGCAAAAACTCAGACTCCCTCTTCCCCCCTTTGCCCACCTTTCACTCACCAAATCTCGGAGGAAGGCTCTCCCTCTGCAAAGAAAATTGGTTTTCTTTAACAGAGGACCAGTGGGTCTTGAAGATAATTTTTCAGGGATACAAATTCTCTTTCAACGAACTCCCAGTTTCAAGACTGTACCCAGACTTGCCTCCAAATCATTGGGCAGAGGCATTGAAACATGTACAAAATCTCATATCTCAGGGGCAGTAGAACCTGTCCCCTCAGATCAAGCAGGCAAGGGCTTTTATTCCAGACTATTCCTTGTTCTCAGAAAAGAGCACTTGGTGCCCCATCCTGTAACTATCCATTCTGAACACCTCCCTGGTGGTCACCAAGTTCAAAATGCTAACTTTGCAGCAGCTGCTACCTATGCTGACAAAAAATGCTTGGCTAGTGAGCCTAGACCTAAAGGATGCCCACCTCCACATCCCCAAAAGGGAATCCTGCAGGAAATTCCTGCGCTTCAGAGCAGGCTCACAACACTTTAAGTTCTCTGTCTACCCTTTGGCTTTATCTACTGCACCTAGAGTATTCACCAAATGCTTAGCCCCACCCATAGCATTTTGCGACTGAGAAATATACAGATTTACTTTTATCTGGACAACTCCCTCATTCAGGCAGAGTGCAAAGAAAAGCTGCTCCAGGGCCTTCTCTTTGTCAAAACCCTCCCAACTTCCCCTAGGGTTTCACCATCAACGAGAAGAAAGCAAAGCAAACACCCTCCAGGAAGATCATTTTCTTGGGAGCACTGCTGGACACAGCATCCCAAATGGCCTTCCTATCCCCAGAAAAGCAGAGCTTCTTGCCTCTCTATTTTACCCAGCTGGCTCCCAGAAGAGTCCCCTCACTGCGAGGAACTTCCTGCAAGCCTTGGGGTACATGGCATCTTGCATCTTTCCAATTCCTCTGGCCAGGCTTCACATGAGGAAACTTTAGTGGTATCCTAAAGAATCTTTGGTGTCAGCAGTCTCAGCCTCTAGAGACCTCTCTCCTACTGATCCCCTGTATAAGGGGCAAGTTTCTCTGGTGGGCAGGGGCCTGTGCAAAGAACAAGCGTCTTCCTTCATCCTGTGCCATACCGGCCAGACCATCACCACCGATGCCTCTGACATTGCTTGGGGTGCTCACCTAGCAGGCAGGTGCACCCAAGGTCTTTGGGATGCCCAGCACCTTCCCTTACACATCAGTCAGGAGGAAATGATGGGGTGCTCACCTAGCAGGCAGGTGCACCCAAGGTCTTTGGGATGCCCAGCACCTTCCCTTACACATCAGTCAGGAGGAAATGATGGCAGTACAAAAGGCTCTGACATCCTTCAAACCTCATCTCAGGCCGGGGGTTCTTATCAAAACCGACAACACCACAGTAATGTGGCATATCAACAAACAGGGAGGTACCCAATCTTGCTCTTTATGCAGGCTAGCCATGAACCTCTGGCTGACTGCCGCCTCCATGGGTGTACACCTAATTGCCCTGTACCTACCAGAGGTCAACAACACCCTGGCAGACCACCTAAGCAGAAACTTACTGGACACCCACGAATGGCAGCTTTGCAGAAAAATCTTTCTGCATGTCATTCAGGAGTAGGGAACTCCGGAGGTGGATCTCTTTGCTTTGCACCTCAGCCACCAGCTGAGAAAATTCTGTATCGGGGAGCATCACCGCCTAGCGTGGAAGGTAGATACCTTGACCTTCCCCTGGAACTCCCTCTTTGTGTACGCATTTCCTCCTCTGCCTCTTATTCCCAAGGTACTGATTAAGATAAGGGAGGTGAGACCAAAGGCCATCCTCATTGCTTCAGTTTGGCTCGGACAGCAGTGGCACCCCTTAATGCGCAGCCTGACATTACAGCCTCCCAGGCAGCTTCCCCTGATCTCACTTCTTGACCCAGGTGGGGGTGGGGAATGCTGCACCCAAACTTGCAGACTCTCAAACTGTCAGCATGGCTAATACTCTAAACAAAGGGCCCCTGTTAAGCAAACTGGTCCTAGACATTATCACAGAGGCCAGAAGGCCCAACACCAGAAAATCTTGCGCAGGGAAATGGAAAAGATTCTGCTCCTGGAGCCGGTCCAGAGGGGGCAGTACCTCACAACCTTCCATCTCTCTCATCTTGGACTACCTAGCAGTTACTCAGTAGTGACCTCTCCTTCTCTTCTATTAAAATCCATGCCTCAACCAGGCCATACATCTATCCACCTTCTTTCCTAACCCACAAAACAAGGGGGAAAGAATTCTGCACTCACTAGATATGCACAGACAACTCCAATACTACCTGGACCGTACTAAACCCTTCAGAAAAACAGACCAGCTTCTGGTCAGCTTTGCCCCAGGAGTAGAGGGGAAGGCCATTTCCAAGCAAACGATTTCCAAATGAATATCGCACTGTATCAATTTCTGCTACAGACTACATGG
Organism: Protopterus annectens; assembly: GCF_019279795.1. NCBI lineage: Eukaryota > Metazoa > Chordata > Ceratodontiformes > Protopteridae > Protopterus > Protopterus annectens. Next base: position 630,756,381 of record NC_056733.1, read on the forward strand.
GAAATCACCCCCTAAGTCTATTCTTACCCATTTCACTAGGACAGCGTCCTCTTCCACAGCATTCGTTGGAGGAGTTCCCACCAGGGACATCTTGTAAGCTGCCACCTGGACCACTGTTCATACCTTTATAAAGCATTGCCACCTACCTATCTTCTGTAAGTCTAGGGCGGGGTTTGCCTCTGCAGTTCTGCAGGGCTTGCTGACCCATGCCAAGGGCTCTAATTAATCCTTTCACCCCTCTCGTCAGCTTTGGGAGTCCTCCCACAGATGACTGCAACAGTGAAACACAAAGAACACAGTACAGCTGTGTACTTTTAATATGAATGTAGATGTTTGAGTGTATTCACTGTTTCAGTCCTGGTTTCTCTCTCCTCTTCCCCCTTGTATCCTCTTTCCTTAGGGGTACATAAGCTTCTCACCGTGGCTTTTAGCCACCAGGACCACTTTATCATATTTCTTTGTGCTTCTGATGGGTTAGGGCAAGAAAAACTGATGTAATTGTGTCGGCTGCCCTGCTTTATAGCACTGACGACCTGATGTCAGACTACAGGCGACAGCAGCCAACAGAGACATTTACTCTGGTATTAGGGCCAGCCGAGGGCTACCACAGGTGATGACTGCAATAGTGAATACACTCTCTTAACATCTACATTTGTGATGTGTACACAACTGCACTTTTTCACACGTAAGCTGCCCATCAGCTTTTGTGGAATTTAGCTCATGCTTGCTGATCAGTGAAGTTTCTGCAAGAGGTGCAGCCATAGTAACTTGTTTTGGAATTGACATTATTGTGTTCTCTGATGCCAGCACTGCCTCGCCCACTGTTTACAATCTGGAGTTTGTTCGTATTCAACCTGTTTCAGCGGAGTAGTTCTGTGCGTCTCTCTTGAATTTGATTCTTAGCTGTTGAACAGTGTGCCCCTTTATGGAATACAGGCCTTTTTTAGCACCAGACCATACGTAGGTGTCTCTTCTCTGACCTAGTGCTTTTCTGTATGACAGGACCTTTATTCTCCATCATTGGTACATACATTTCGGTTCTCTCCTCACAAAATTTTTCTCCTGAAATTAATGTTGACTCTTAAGATTCTTGCATTTCTCAGAGTTCTGTTTGTAGATGCAGGAGATTTGGCCATTTTATTAATGTGTGTTCTTTTTATAAAAACAGTGATTTTGCCACTTTGTTGTGTCTTTCGGCTTATCCTGGTTAGGGGTCGCCACAGCGGAACTCTGGTCCGCTAATGTTTGGCAGTGGATTTTTACGTGCCGAGTTACCAGCCCTGACACACAACCTTCAATGAAGGCATGCCCATTCACGAATGCCTCCACACATGAGACGCTGTAGCTGAGAATCGAAGGCGACAACTTCTTGCTATGAGGGGACAACGCTACCGCAGCGCCACTACCGCAAACTGATTTTTGCCACTTGATAGTGTCAATAGCCATTTGTTTAAAGTTGCAAAACATTGAACTGTTGCACGGGTGTTGTGTGCAAGTGTTTTTCACATTATTTGGACCATCTAGTCATGAACTTACGTAAGTTTTGAAATATTTTGTGCATCATTGGTTCCCTCAACACTGAGGGCAGGTGTCCTCCAAGAGAGACAGAGTTTAGGCAGTCATCTAATGCACTTGTGCAGTTGGTGTTTTTTCTGTTTTGGGGTTTTTGTCCTTGTCTTACATTTCATAACAGAAGGTGGGATGTGTAGTGGGTTATCTGCACTAAACCTCTCTCTTCCACATGAGACGTCATCTTCAAGAAGTCTTGCCAGCTGACACTGAAGCACAGTAGATGTCCTTCTATTCTTATGTTGCAGTATTCTTGTGGGATTTTCTGCCATCAGGCGGCTCGTACGTCGGCTCCTATATTAAAGCTTTAGCTTGGCTGTTGCAGTGTGCGTTGGACGTCACACTTAAGGCCATAAACCAGGGGCATTAAATGTCTACACGCACAATCCTCAGAACTTTTCAGGTGCAGACTACCTTCACATCATATGATCGCTTCTTCACAGACGTCGCTTATTAAAGATAACCCGTTGGGTTTCTATTTTTCTTATTTTGCTGATTATTATTGCTTAGGCTTTGTTGTTGCAGCCTTTAGCTGATAATCGGGTAAAAAGGGAAAGTGCCAATATAGGTGCCAGATACCCCCATAAGGACGCCCATGATAGGTGTGTTTTTTTGTTTAGGCCGGGAACATGATCACTCCTCCTGCACAATTTGTCAATTTTTTTGTGCAGAAGACCTTTCACAGCAGCCTGGCTGCTTTAAACCTCTACATTGAAAACCAGCACCTTAAGCGGTTAGCCCTTAGAGTGAATCCTGCATCAGAGGTGGCACCCGGACCTCTGTGCAAGAAGGCCAAGATTCCTAGGCCTTCCTCGCCTGCCGCTCTGCTTCCCGACGCTCTGCCAACTGCCGATCTTGTGGTTAAGGTGAGCTCGGCGGATCCCTTGACTGCATCAACGTCCCTTAAGGAAGCCATTGCACAGCTGATGACTGGCACGTCCTCTGAGCTTGACCAGACAACAACTACCATCCATGTCGAGGGGGACCCAGTTTTGGTGGTACCTCCATCCGGGATCCAGACTTTGGATGTACTAATCTCCAAACTTGATGCCAGGGCACTCCCTGCTTCCAGCCTGGCCAAAAAGAAGCAGAAAACTAGGCATACCTCCTATTCAGAAGCCATACCAGACTGGCAGGCTTTCACCTCCTCTCTCTCATGCAGGTCTTAATGTCCCACAGGCCTTCAGCCTCAGCCCCCTCCACTCGCCCTCCATTTTGCCCTAGGCCTGCTTCTGCCTCTTCCTCCCTGACTTGAGAGGTCATGGGTAGAAGGGAAGAGCATGATTCTTCCTTCTCTACCTAAGAGGATTCCATTTCTTATGCATTCCAGATTGCTTCCCCCAGGAATATTACTCTCCTGATGAGGAATCTGTGGAAGGGGATTCTCCTCCTGAGGATATTACGTTTGATGAGACCATCACCAAGATGAATTACTTTTAAATAGGATACGTACCAAATGACTGACAGCTTCTGCAAGTAGAATCACCCTCCCCTTCGGTGGTTCCTCCAATTCTGCCTACTTATTTGGATGCCTTCAACTCTGCTTCTAAGGCTCAAGATTCCCAGCCTCCGGCACCTAAGCTCCTTGACCGCTTCTATTAAGTACAAGAGGACCAGAAATTCCTGGTAAAACCACCCTTGGCGGACCCAACTGTGATATCCGCCACTGCAGATAAGCAATCTAGACTGCTGCTTTCTGCCTCCCTCCTACCCACTGATAGATAGCAAGTATATGGATAGGATGGGAAAGAAGGTATACACATCTTCTACTTTGGCTTTCAGAGCCATAAAATATCAGACCCACATGACTAAGTATGCTCTAGACTTTGTTTCTCAAGCCTCCTTCATGCTGGCATCTTTGTCTGGCATTCCCATTAAGACTGACATTACCTCCAAGCTGTCCTTGGCCAAACAGGTACCCAGGCACTCCATCAGATGGAGCTACACCACTGCAGAAACATTTGCCAGATCTGCAGCATCTGCTTCTGTCCGCAGGAGGTATTCGTGGCTAAGACTTCAGTACCTACCACAGGATTTCCATTCGAAGATCTTGGATGCTCCACTGGACCACAGTGTCCTTTATGGTAAACAATCTGCAGACCCCTTTAAGAATCCTGCAGGAAAAAAGTAAAGAACTACAGAACATTAAGCATCTTCTGGTGTCCCCCATTCCCAAGTATTATAGGAACTACCCTGCTAAAGTCACCTTTGTGAGGTGTAATCCTCATACTTCTGCCTCATCTTCCAGATCTAGAAAAGGGGCTAGAAGACCACCACGGCCAGAACTTCTGCTCCTTACCAACCTAGACAATTTAAGGACAGAGGAAGCCCCAGTAATAAGTGACTGCCTGGCCCACCTACCCCTCTCGGCACGCCTTTCCCCCTGTCTTCTATTTTGGCAATCCATCACCACAGACCAATGGGTCTTAACCATTATCCAACAATGGTACTTCTATCCTACAAAGAAAAAAAAAACACCCAGGAGAACTCGGGGAATCCGGCTTAACCCTTATTTGAACGACGTCCTGATACTGGCAGAGTTCAGAGATGCTCTCTCAAGGCACCTACACTTCATGTCCCTTTTGCAGAATCTAGGGTTCACCATCAACCTTCCCAAATTTTCCCTGATCCTAGGCCAGGACAAGATTTTCAAAATGAAGGCCTTTCTCCCACAGGACAAGGTTCTTTCCCTAACTTCCAACTTCCAGGAAACCTTACTATCCCAGAAGGTGTCGGGGAAGGCAGTTTCTCAGTCTCCTGGGTTTAATGGCAGCTACCATCCCCATGCTACCACTGGCAGGAATGCACATGTGCAAGCTACAGTGGTATCTCACCAGCATCTGGTCCCAACACCTACATCACTTAGAGCAAGTGATTCATCTCCTGCCCTGTCTAAAGATAGAAATCAACTGGTGGATCGAGCAAGTCCAAGTAAACCGAGGGCTCCCACGACAATCCCTCACCCCAAACCAAACCGTGCATACAGATGCCTCAGATATAGGTTGGGGAGCAACTCTGGCTTCCTACAGGATTCAAGAAAAGTGACATCCCTCTCTACAGGGCAAGCACATCAGTACCGGGGAAATGACAGGAGTCTTTATAGCTCTAAAAACCTTCATTCCCCTTCTAGTTCCAGGTGTACTCCTGATGGTGACTGACAACACCACAGTCATATGGTACCTCAACAAAAGGGGAGGAACAAAGGCCTATCAGCTACATAGACTATCAGTGCTGATATAGGACCTAGCCTCTCGCCACAACATAGTCTTGCAGGTGACCAACATACCCTCACAGGACAACCATCAAGTAGATGTTCTTCGTGTTTCACTGTTGCAGTCATTACATTTGGGTTATCTGCTTGCAGGTAGCCCTCAGTCAGCCTGATTAACAAAGTCTTGGGTCCTGTGTCGGTTGCCGTCCCCTCTTCCATGACGTCGGGTCATCAGGGGTATAAAACATGCAGCCGACACCATTACATCAGTCTTTCTTGCCATGTGGTGCCCGAAGCAGAAGCAGTTCGCAAGTGCCAGTCGGCTGACTCCAGAAATTTTTGTTTCAGAACCGAAGTCTTCAACTAAAGCCAAGTACCCCATTGGGGAAACTTTTTTTCTTGCTCCTTACCGATGTCAGTAAAAGTTAATTGCATTACTTGTGGAAAGCAAATACCTCAAAAATATTTTCATTCATACTGTATTCCTTGCCTAGGCCCTGACCACGATGTACGTTGCTGTTGGTTTTGTGCTTTATTTAATCGGCGCACTATCAGTCTATATATTTTTGCCTTTAAATATTTCAGTTCTCTGTTTAATTATCCAGAAATGTCATCTGTTAGCCATCAGACTACCGGGATTCCGAAAAAACACAGATAAAGACAGAGAGAGGCTGTCGAGGTCCAAAACTACCGACGACACTTCTAAGCCAGTTCGCCAGTACTCAGTGAGGCGCTTTCGCAGCCCCTGATACCTGCTACTTCTGATTCGCAGGCCTCTACTGAGACCCATTCGGAGTCCGGTATGTCGCGAGATGCTTCAGCTATGGAACCCGCGGATGTCTCTACCTTGGATGGGTCCGGAGCCACTGTGTAGGCACCGGCTTCTGAGGGTGTATTCAGGCCTACAGACTTGCATATTAAACTGACGCCTCCTCCAACACTTAGGCCTAAATCTCAAACCATGCCTAAAAAACTGATGCCCAGGTCACATGCTCAGGCCTCTGTACCTAATAAACCAAATGATAAGAATGGCTGAAGAACTAATAACTCTAATCAGGGGTAGTCAACCCCCCCCCCCTTTCTAAGAGGCCTAGGACTGAAGTTTATGAATCTTCTGACCAGGATTCTGTTTTTTTTTGATTCTTCTGATGATCTGGATTTGCCCTTATCTACTTATGAGGATTCTGATGCAGAGGACTCTATTCCCTCTGCTTCCCCTCCAGCGGATTTTTATTTTGGTAAAACCTTACATACTCTAAGGGAGCATTTCCACTGGGAGAGCCAGGATTTGTCTTATTCAAAAAAGAGGCTCGGGGATTTCTTATTCCTGCCTCAGCATAGGCCATTAGTTATTCCTCCTGTACTAGACATTGTTGATGCTTTTTTGGAATCTAGTTTGGCCCCTGATTCCTTGCCTCATGCTCCCAGAAAACCTGACCGATACTACAGGGTCCCTGAGTCAAACAAGTTCCTTTTTAAAAATCCTATTGCGGATCCAGAGACTATTTCTCAGGGGCCCAAGGGCGTTAAGCCTTCTACTGCTAAAAATGCTACCCCTTCTGATAGAGACTCCAGGGCGCTAGATAGATGGGGTAAAAATGTTTACACTTCTGCAACCTTGGTCATTAGGGCTTTAAACTGCCAGTTTCATATATTAAAGTATCTGCAACATGTTATTGGATTGCTTAAACAGAAAATTATGTTGATTCCTGATTGTGTGGAAAATAAAGAATTACAGGATTTAATGCATTCTGCTGAAGAGGTTGGAAAACATACTTTGCAGTGTGGTTTTGATTCATTAGAGGCCTCTTGCAAGGCTGCTCTTACTGGGTCTGTGCTCAGAAGGCATGCTTGGCTTTAGGAGCAATCTTTACCTGATCATGTTAAAGCTAAACTGTTGGATGCTCCCTTAAATCAGGACCGCCTGTTTGGCAACAAGGCTGAGGAAGTTCTTAAAAAGATGGAAGATAAAGCTAAATCTATGCAAACTGTTAAAGATTTCTTACAAGTTCAGCCTCCTAGATTTAGTAGCTACTGGCCCTCTAAAAATTGGTCCTTTCCAGTCCCTTCCAGGTCTTCTCAAGCCAAACCTAGACACAGCAGAAACCCCAAGGTTCAGTCCCAGGGGATACACAGGACTAAGCAGTGGGGGGGCCTCCACTTCCAAATCTGGGCGTAGTAAGACTCCCTCTTAGGGTAAACTGTCTCGATGACTTCCTTTTAAAATTTCTAAGCGCTTATCAACTGACTGCCCCTTTGAGGGGGAAAAATTGCTGTTTATGCAAAGAACTGGGAGCTCATTACCCAGGACAAATGGGTTTTAAATAGTGTCCCAGGGATACAGATTTCACTTCCACACATTGCCAACACCAAACGGGTGGCCGCACCGACCCCCAAATCAGTGGGCAGAGGCCCAAAAACTAGTACTTTCTCTCTTAAGCATGGGGCCTATTCATTTGGTACCAGAAGAGGACAAGGTTTCTACTAGAGACTTTCGTGGTACCCAGAAAAGAGTATTTGTGTCATCCTGTCCTGGACCTGTTTATTCTAAACACATTTTTGGAAATTACAAAATTCAAGATGCTGACTCTTCACCAGTTGCTTCCTATGCTAGGCAAAGACGCCAGATTGGCAACACTGGATTTAAAAGAAGCATGCCTGCACATCCCAATCATGGAATCTTGCAGAAGATACCTTCGGTTCAATGCAGGCTACACACACTTAGTTCTCTGCACTGCCCTTTGGCTTATCTACTGCGTCCAGGGTATTCACAAAGTGCCTAACTCCAGTTATTGCATTTTGCAGGCAAAGAAATATTCCAAAATACCCAAACCTGGACAATTGTCTAATTCAGGCAGAAAGCCTGGACGTACTTTTGAATCATCTGGCCTTTGTACAAAGGGTTCTAACCTGTCTGGGGTACACCATAAACTAACAGCAATCTCACCTGGTACACTGTCAATGAATTAAATTCCTGGGAGCAAGCTTGAATACAACTTCCCAGATGACTTGCCTCACGCCAGAGAAACAAATTCATTTGACAACCTACTTCAAACAAGTGACCTCAAAAACCCTGCTATCTGCAAGACAAATACTTCAAGCCTTTGGGTTCATTGCCTCCTGCATTCTTCTAATTCCATATGCAAGACTGCATATGAGGAAACTACAGTGGTATCTAAAAAGCCTATGGAGTCAACATTCCCACGATCTACAAGCAATGATTCCTGTCATACCTTGCCTACGCCTAGAGTTCCTTTGGTGGGCAGAGGCCTGCCACCAAAACAAGGGACTACCTTTCACACCACCCCCTGCCGCCCATACCCTAACAGACACATCAGACTATGCATGGGGGGGCTGACCTGGCAGGGAAGTGCATTCAGGGCAAATGGAACCTAAGTCAAATGCACCTGCATATCAATCAGAAAGAAATGTTAGCTGTACAGAATGCTCTGACAGCTTTTAAGGACCACATTCTTCCAGGACAATTAATGGTAAGGACGGACAATACCAGTGTTATGTGGTACATAAACAAGTAGGGGGGTACACATTCTTACCCCCTCTGCATACTAGCCATGGCATTGTGGAACACTGCCTTGAGCTTCCAAGTGCACCTACAAGCTCAATTCCTACCAGGAAAATTAAATACACTGGTAGACAGACTAAGCAGAAACCTCATGGACCCACACGAGTGGAAACTGGAACCAAGGATGTTCATCGTGTGACACTGCTGCAGTCATTACAATTGGGTTATCCTGCCGTCAGGCGGTTCCCCAGTCGGCCTGAGTTCAAGTCTTGGTCCGGCGTCGGTTGCTGTCGCTTCTATCCGGACGTCAGTGCTCCAGGGGGATGCAAGATGCAGCCAACGCCATTTTCTACAGTCTTTCTTGCCGCACGGTGCCCGAAGCAGAAGCAGTTCGCCAGTGCCAGTCGAATCCAGAACCGAAGTCTTCTAAAAAACTAAGTACCCCGTTAGGAAACTTTTTCTTGCCTCATACCAATGTCAGTAAAAGTTAATAATTGTATTTCTTGTGGGAAGCAAATACCTCATAAGGATTTCCACTCCTACTGTATTCCATGCCTAGGCCCAGACCACGACATCACTGGTTGTCAGTTTTGTGCTAGGTTTAATAAGCGCACTATTAAACGTCTGTCTGATTTTGCCCGACATTATTTTGGCAGAAAATGTAATTACACCATGCCATCGGAACTTCCGACTACCAGAATTCATAAAAAGCACAAGGACAGGCATCCGAGGCCCAAGACTGACGACGAGGCCGGTTCTCCGGTTTTCAGCGAGGTGCCTACGAAGCCCCTGACAACCGCTTCTATAGAACCACAGACCACCTTCGACTCCCACGTGGAGCTGGCTGGGCCTTCGGATGCTCTTGCTATTCAGATTACCGAACTTAATCCTACAGAGGGAACCGAAGTAGCTAAACAATCCACAGCTTCAGAGGGTGTTTTCAGATCTACCCAGTTAACCCTTAAACCCTCTGTTAAGTCTAAGCCTTCATTAAAAGCAAAGAAACAGACACAGCAATGTCCAGGGCAGGCTTCCATGCCTAAGAAACAAATGCTAAAAATGGCCGAACACCTAATCACCCTGATCAGAGGTTCCCAACCCCCTTCAGATAAAAGGCCCAGACAAGATGCAGACTATGAATCTTCAGACCAGGTGTCCATTTCCTCTGACTCATCCTCAGACCTAGGGTATTCCTTAACCCCTTACGAGGATTCAGATGCTGAGGAATCAATTCCATCAGCCTCTCCGCCTGAGAACTACTCCTTTGGGGAGACTACATACCATGAGGGAGCATTTCCACTGGGAAGGCCAGGATTATTCAGAATCCAAGAAAAGGCTCCGAGACTTCCTCTTATTGCCTCAACATAGACCCCTTGCTATTCCGCCAGTGTTAGATATTGTGGATGATGTATATACTGAATCCAGCTTAAACCCCGACTCCTTACCACCAGCCCCAGTTAAGCCAGATAGATATTAGAGTCCCTGACTCTCGCACATTTCTATACAAAAGCCCTGTTGCTGACTCTGAAACTGTTTCTCAGGGACCCAAAGGGATTAAGGCCTCATCAGCTAAAAACCCAGTCCCCTCTGACAGAGATTCCAGAGCATTAGACAGATGGGGCAAGAAAGTTTATACATCTACAACTTTGGCCATGAGAGCCTTGATTTGCCAGTTTCACATGCTAAAATATCAGCAGTTTTTAATGTCTCAGTTGAAACAAAAGATGCTTCCAGATTCAGATCATCCTAATTTGAAAGAAATGCAGGATTTATTGCATGCAGATGAACAAGTGGAAAAACATACTTTGCAATGTGGTTTTGATTCCTTAGAGGCCTCCTGTAGAGCAGCAGTTACAGGCTCTGTCATTAGAAGGCATGCTTGGTTAAAAGCACATACGCTACCAGATCATGTTAAAGCCAAATTACTGGATGCACCTTTGCAGCGGGATGTGTTATTTGGAGTTAAGGCAGAGGAGGTATTAAAAAAGATGGAGGATAAGGCAAAATCTATGCAAACGGTCAAAGATTTCTTAAGGTTCAACCTCCTCGTTTTAGCAGAAATTGGCCAACAACAAATTGGTACTTTCCAGTCCTAGACGGACCTCAAAGGGGCAGATGTAGACGTCCAAGAGGTAGAGGTCAGACACAAGGCCCTTACAGACCTCAGCAATGGGGTACACCAGGCCAGAAAGAAGGGGAAGACAGGCCTCAACCTTATAAAAAAACAGTCTCAATGACTTCTCACTACAGCTGCCAAACGGCTCTCTTAGCAGCTCTCTTAGGAGGAAAACTGGCTCTTTTTCCATCACAATTGGCATTGCATCCCCAAAGACAAATGGGTTCTCAACATCATATCTCAAGGTTACAGGTTCCACTTCCACACTCTTCCAAGGTTAAAAGGAATGCCAAATCTGCCACCAAATCAATGGGCAGAGGCTCAAAAACAAATTACAACCTCATGGACATGAGAGCTATTCAAAAGGTACCACCACAAGAGCAAGGACAAGGATTTTACTCAAGACTCTTAATGGTTCCCAGAAAGGACAAAGCCTGGAGTCCCATTCTGGACCTTTCTTCTCTGAACACTTACCTGGAGGTTGCAAAATTCAAAATGTTGACACTACAGCAGCTTCTTCCCATGCTGGGCAAGAAAGCTTGGACCTCAAAGAGGCATACCTGCATGTCCCTATCGGACAAAACTGCAGAAGATACCTCAGATTTCTAGCAGGTTCAATGCACTATCAATTCTCTGCACTGCCCTTTGGTGTATCTACTGCGCCCAGGGTCTTCACAAAGTGCCTGGCACCAGTAATTGCATTTTGCAGGCAAAAAGGAATTCAAATTTACCCATACCTGGACGACTGCCTAATCCAAGCAGAGAGCAAGGACATTCTTCTAAAGCATCTGGCGTACGTAAAAAAGTTAAGTTGCCTGGGCTACACAGTAAACGAAAAGAAATCAAAACTAGTGCCCTCACAACAGATAATATTACTGGGTGCCAGCTTAAACACAACGGCCCAGATGGCTTATCTCACGCCAGACAAGCAAGGACAACTGACTCAATATTTTCATTTAATGGCAACAAAGACCCAACTCCAAGCAAGAAAAATTCTGCAGGCCTTGGGCTACATGGCATCTTGCATACTACTAATTCCATATGCCAGACTGCATATGAGGAAACTACAATGGTACCTAAAGAGTGTATGGTCTCAACATTGCCAAAATTTGGAAACACACCACTAATTCCTTGCCTTCAACAGGAGTTTCAAAGGTGGGCTCAAGCTTGTCACCTCAACAAGAGACTGCCTTTTACTCAACCCACAGCCAGGCAGACACTGACAACAGATGCATCGGATTACGCCTGGGGAGCACACATGGCAGGAAAATGTGGCCCGCAGAACGCAAACATCTCCACATCAATCAAAAAGAGATGCTATCTGTACAAACTGCAATTATAGCTTTCAAGGACCTGCTACATCCAGGACAACTACTACTAAAGACAACACCACAGTTATGCAGTACATAAACAAGCAAGGGGGCACACACTCCTACCCCCTCTGCAGACGAGCCATGACCTTGTGGAACACCGCTTTAAACTGCCAAGTTCATCTGCAGGCACAATTCCTGCCAGGAGAGAAAAACACACTGGCAGACGACTTAAGCAGAAACATCGTGAATCCTCACGAATGGCAATTGAGTCCGCAAATATTCAGAATGATAGCACAAAAATTGGGGAAACCAGACCTAGATCTGTTTGCGTCCCCAATGAACTGCCAACTACAGAAATTCTGCACAAGGAGCTACCATCCACAAGCATGGAAAGTGGATGCCCTCTCATTCAGCTGGAAAAAACTACAAGTATACACTTTCCCTCCTTTACCTCTCCTTCCAAAGGTACTCATAAAAGCCAGGCAGGAAGAGCCAAAGATGATCCTGATTGCACCAGACTGGCCATGCCAGCACTGGTACCCAGTCTTAAAGAACTTAGCACAAGAACCACCCTGGATTTTGCCTCAAACCCCACAGCTGTTGTCAGAACACAACAATCAGATACTTCACAGCCAGCTAAAGACCTTAAATCTAGCTGCATGGAAAATTCCTTAACCCAGCAAGCATTGCCTCTCTCCAAAGCTGTTAAGGATGTCATTCTGGAGGCCAGAAGGCCTAGCACCAGGAAAGCCTACTCGGATAAATGGAAGAGATTCTGTGCCTGGAACCAAGCACACAGCCTTGACCCTCTTGTCCCAAACATTCCCCAGATACTTCAATACTTAACTGAGATGCTGGACAAGGGCCTCTCCTTCTCATCCATCAAGATTCATGCCTCAGCCATTTCTGCTCATTAAAACACGGATCCTCCAATTTGTTTTCAAATCCTTTGCTCAAACAGTACTTCAGAGGGGCTAAAAACATGAGACCTCCCCATAGAGCACCTACACCAACTTGGGACCTCAACTTTGTTTTGGAAAAATTAACTTTACCTCCTTTTGAGCCAGCTAACACAGCAGAATTAAAATATATCTCTTGGAAGACTGCTCTGCTACTGGAAATATCATCAGCAAGAAGTGTTTCAGAATTACAGGCACTAATGGCAGTGAAACCTTTCCTCCTCTTCCACCAGGACAGGGTGTCCTTAAGAACTAACCCTATGTTTATGCCAAAGGTAGTATCAAGTGTGGCTCTAAACCAAACTATTCACTTGCCGTTTTTTTTTATCCAAAACCACAGAACAAAGGGGAGAGACTACTACATTCCTTGGACATTCACAGACTGTTACGCTTCTACTTGGACAAAACCAAAGCTTTTAGAAAATCTGCGCAGTTATTGGTAGCATACGCTGCAGGAGCGCAGGGCAAAGCCATTTTAAGGCAGACTATTTCAGTGTGGATAGCTCATTGTATACGTTATTGCTATATACACCATGGGAAACCTGTACGTAGCAGCATTAGATCTCACTCCACCAGGGCAACAGCCACTTCAACTACCTACCTCAGGGGAGTGCCTGCCAAGGATATTTTAGAAGCACCAACATGGAGCTCTGTACATACCGTCACCAAACATTACCATTTGCCTTTATATTCCAAATCCAGAGCTGGCTTTGCCATTGCTGTGCTGCAGGGCCTTATAGCCACCCCTAATGCCTTATAGATCCATCTTCCCTACCTCAGCTTTGGGATTTCACCCAAGTGTAATGACTGCAGCAGTGTCGCACGATGAACATAGTACAGATGTTCATCGTGTTTCACTGCTGCAGTCATCACTGTAGGGTTCTTCCTACTGGCAGGTAGTCCTCGGTCGGCCAGAATCCCAAAGTCTGGGTCCGGCGTCGGCTGTTCAGTCATGCTCCTTGACGTCAGAGTGCTAGGAGTAGAAAGCTGCCAGCCGACGCCATGTTCTCCAGTCTTTCTTGCCGTGCGGTGAAAGCAGTTCGCAAGTGCCGGTCGGCTGACTCCTGATATTTTTTCGTGCTTCAGTCTGAAGACTTACTACTTCTTCGCAAAGCTAAGTACCCCATTGGGGAAACTTTTTTCTTGCTCCAGTCCGATGTCAGAAAAAGTTAATAATTGCATTTCTTGTGGGAAGCAAATACCTCCTAAGGATTTTCATTCTTACTGTATTCCTCGTTTAGGCCCTGACCACGACGTAGCTAGTTGTCTGTTTTGTGCTAGATTTAACCAACGTACGATTAAGTGAAGGAACGGTTTTGCTTTTCACTACTTTGGTAGGCGATTTAATTATAAAATGTCATCTGACACGCTTCAGACTACCCGGAGTTCACAAGCGATGCAAGGATAAGGACAGGCCTCCGAGGTCCAAATCAGACGACGTTTTACTAGCAGAGCCAGCTACAGGTTCGGCTGTCTTTGAGGTGCTTTCGCAGCCCCTGTTGTCGGCCATTTCAGAACCGATTGCCGAAACAGACTCCCATGAGGAGCCAGCTAGGCCTTTGAACACTCCAGCTGCAGGACCTTCGGACAATGCTCCCTCGGATGGGTCCGGAGCTGCTATGCAGATACCGGCTTCCGAGGGGGGTTTCAGGCCTACACAGCTTCTGATAAAGGCAAAGCCAAAGGCAAAGACTTCTCCTAAATCTAAGACACCAGCCCAGGCCTCTTCTGATCTGGGACCCAAATCTCAGAAACAACTACTTAAAATGGCGGAGGACTTACTAACCATGATTAGGGGTTCACATCCCTCTCCAGACAAAAGGCCAAGGCAAGAATTGGATTATTCTGATCAGACATCTATTTTTTCAGTGTCTTCCTCTGAACAGGAATTATACTTTCCCTCCTTATGAGAATTGTGATGCTGAGAAATCCATTCCTTCAGCTTCTCCCCTTAAAGATTTTTCTTTTGGGGAAACTTTACATGACATGAGAGAACATTTTCACTGGGAAGGACAGGAGTACTCAGAATGTAAGAGAAGGCTTAGGGGATTTCCTTCTTCCCAAACATAGACCCCTGGCTATTCCGCCTATTTTGGATATTGTGGATGATGCCTTTTCTGATGCTAATTTAACTCCCGACCCCTTTCCTCCAGCCCCTGCTAAACCCGATAGATATTACAGGGGGTTAAGGCCGCTTCTGCTAAAAACCCTATTCCGACAGATAAGGATTCTAGAGCTTTGGAGAGATGGGGCAAAAAAGTGTAGACTTCTGCTACTTTATCTATTAGAGCTTTAAATTGTCAATTTCATATGCTAAAATATCAGCAGTTTCTACTGTCCGTTATGAAACAAAAGCTAGGTACCATTTCTGCATGTGCAGATAATAAGGAATTACACGATTTGATGCATGCCACTGAACAAGTGGGGGAAGCATGGTTTACACTGTGGTTTTGATGCCTTGGAGGCCTCTTGCAGGGCGGCTGGCACAGTCATTAGAAGACATGCTTGGTTAAAGGAACAAAACTTACCTGATCAAGTGAAAGCAAAGTTACTGGATGCTCCTGTTCAGCATAATGTTTTGTTTGGGCCTAAGGCTGAAGAGGTGATAAAGAAAATGGAGGATAAGGCAAAATCCATGCAAACTGTTAAGGATTTCTTACAAGTTCAGCCCCCAAGATTTAGCAGAAATTGGCCAACAAAAAATTGGTCCTTTCCCAGCTTGGACAGGCCTCAGAGGGGTAGATACAGGCGCTCCAGAGGGAGGACCCAAGCACAGTCCTCTTACAGACCTAGACAGTGGAGTGCTTCCACCCCCAGGGGTGGAGAGGACAGACCTCAATCTTATAGAAAACAGGCTCAATGACTCCCCCTGCATGGCTCCAGGAACTTCTCTCTTGGAAGCCCCTCTAGGAGGAAAACTCTCTTTTTTTCAACAAAATTGGACTTGCATAACCCAAGACAAGTGGGTTTTGGATGTAGTTTCAAGGGGTTACAGATTCCATTTTCATACCTTGCCAAGACCAAACGGATGGCCAGACCTACCAAAACACCAGTGGTCAGAGGCATTAAACCAGGTGGGATCCCTCATGGCTATGAGGGCCATAGAACTGGTTCCACAATCTGAGACTGGGCAAGGCTTTTACTCAAGGCTCTTTCTAGTTCCCAGAAAGCAAAATTCATGGAGACCCATCCTAGACCTGTCAGCTTTAAACACTTTCCTGGGGATAACAAAGTTCAAGATGCTTACCATGCAGCAGCTCCTGCCAATGTTGAGCAAAAATGCATGGATGGTGACATTGGATTTAAAGGAGGCTTACCTACACATCCCTATCAGACAGGAGTGCAAAAAATACCTCTGGTTCCAGGCCGGCTCAAAACATTACCAATTGTCTGCGCTGCCCTTTGACTTGTCTACTGCGCCCAGGGTCTTCAAGTGCCTGGCACCAGTAGTAACTTATTGCAGACTCATGGGAATTCAAATTTACCCTTATCTGGACGACTGCCTTATTCAAGCAGATAGCAAGGATGTTTTACTCCAGCATCTGGAATTTGTTCAAAATCTCAAGTACCTGGGATTCACTGTGAACATAAAGTCAAATTTGACACCCACACAACAGATAACTTTTCTGGGTGCTTTTCTAAACACAACAAGCCAGATGGCATTCCTGACATCCGAAAAACAACTACAACTGGCTTCAACTTTCAAAACCTTGGCGTCAATAACTCTTAACTGCAAGGAAATTCCTGCAGGCTTTGGGTTACATGGCCTCCTGCATCCTCCTCGTACCAAATGCAAGACTACATATGAGAAAAATACAATGGTACCTAAAAAGTGTATGGTCCCAGCATTGCCACAGTCTAGACACACAGATTGCTGTCTTGCCTTGCCTACAAAAGGAATTCCATTGGTGGGCCATGGCATGTCTTCACAACAAAGGGAAAGCCTTCAGTCTGCCTCCAGCCAGCCAAGGGTTAACCACGGATGCCTCGGATTACGCATGGGGTGCCCACTTGCAGGGAGAAGGTCTGCAAGGTTTTTGGACAGAGGATCAGAAGCTCCTACACATCCAATTTAAAAGAGATGTTAGCTGTACAAAATGCCCTCTTGGCTTTCAGGGATGATCTACAACCAGGACAACTACTGATACGGACATAAACAAGCAAGGGGGTTCACACTCCTACCCCCTTTGCAGACTAGCCATGACTCTGTGGAACACCGCTCTTGCTTGCAAAGTGAATCTACAAGCTCAGTTCCTGCCAGGGAAACAAAATACTCTGGCAGACAGCCTGAGCAGAAACCTGTCAGACCCACACGAGTGGATGCTAGACACCCAAGTATTCAAGATGATTACAGAGACCTGGGGCTGCCCGGACATAGTTCTATTTGCATCACCACTCAACCACCAGTTACAGATTTTCTGCACAAGGACATTTCACAAACTAGCATGGAAAGTGGATGCACTATCATTCAGTTGGCGAAACCTCTCTGGGTATGCCTTTCCACCACTACCTCTTCTTCCACGGGTGTTATTAAAGATCAAGCAGGACAAGCCCAAGATGATGATTTTACTGGCCCCAAATTGGCCTAGTCAATTCTGGTACTCAACACTGATGAATCTATCCCAGGAGCCACCTTGGATTCTACCTCAGATTCCAAATCTTTTGTCCTAACACCAGGGCCAGGTTCTGCACTCTCATGTCAAAACTCAGCCTGGTGAATTCAGGGTCTATGATTAATCCCTTCCTTCCCAAACAGGTCATGGATGTCATCTTAGAAGCCAGACGGCCTAGCACAAGAAAATCTTATGCAGGTAAATAGAATAGATTTTGCATCTGGATGCATGCTCAGGATTCGGATCCCCTCATTCCTAATATCCCACTGATTTTACTTTACCTGACAGACATGCTTCATAAGGGTTTATCCTTCTCCTCCATGAAAATACATGCCTCAGCTATCTCTGCACATTACACTACAGATCCTCCAATCTTTTCACATCCACTTCTGAAACAATATCTCAGAGGAACAAAGAATTTAAGGCCCCCTAGGACACCACCCATACCTGCCTGGGACCTCAACTATGTTCTGAAAAAACTCACTCTGCCTCCTTTTGAGCCTGCTGCCACACCTGATATTAAGTATTTATCATGGAAGACGGCTATCCTGCTGGCTTTGACTTCAGCCAGGAGAGTCTCTGAGTTACAAGCACTCATGGCTGTGGAGCGTTATATTATTTTTCACCAAGATAGGGTGTCTTTGTGGACTAATCCTACTTTCATGCCTAAAGTGGTTCCAAAGTGGCTTTAAATCAAACTATTCACCTGCCAACTTTTTTCACTAATCCACAAAATAAGGAGGAAAGGATCTTGCATTCCTTGGATGTACACAGACAACTTCGTTTTTACCTGGACAGAACCAAGAATTTCAGGAAAACAGAGCAACTGTTTGTTTCTTATGCAACAAATTCCCAAGGCAAAACTATTTCAAAACAGACCATTTCTAAATGGATTGCTCATGGAATCAGATTTTGTTACTCTCATCATGGAAAGCAAACCCCAGGAAAGATTAGGACTCACTCTACCAGAGCTGCTGCTACTTCAGCTGCCTTTCTCAGGGGAGTACCTACCAAAGATATTTTGGAAGCTGCAACTTGGAGTTCAGTGCATACTTTCTCTAAGCACTATAATCTCCCTCTTTACTCTAAGTCTAGGGCAGGCTTTGCTTCTGCAGTCTTGCAGGGCCTTCTAGCTGCCCCCTCTACTTTATAACCACCACCCTTTACCTCAGCTTTGGGATTCAACCCTACAGTGATGACTGCAACAGTGAAACACGATGAACATAGTACAGTTGTGTACACTTACCATAAATGTAGATGTTAGTGTCTTCACTGTTGCAGTCTGGGTTACCCTCCCTCCTGTCCCATCTTACACTTTCATTAGTGTAGTTTCCTACTTCACCCTTCTGAGTTGTATTTGCTTCAGGGTATGGGGTTTGTTGTATGTTACTTTTTTTTTTTTTTTTTACTATTGGCCTTCATTTTTGGGCACCTGACATCTGGGGCAAGAAACTGGAGAACATTGTGTCGGCTGGCAGCTTTCTACTCCTAGCGCTCTGACATCAGGGAGCATGACTGAACAGCCGACGCCGGACCCAGACTTTGGGATTCTGGCCAACCGAGGACTGCCTTCTGGCAGGAAGAACCCTACAGTGATGACTGCAACAGTGAAGACACTCTAACATCTACATTTATGGTAAGTGTACACAACTGTACTTTTTGTACCTACCATAAATGTAGATGTTGGAGTGTAGACACTGCTGCAGTCCAGGTTACCCTCCCTCTTTCCCCTCTTACTTTCTGGTACGTACCTAGGTCTTCTACCCTTATTTCCTAAAGGGAGTATTTGCTGGTAATTAAAAATGGTTGTTTGCTTTTTTATTATATATTTTACTAGCAATTTGAAAGGCCTTCCTATTTGGGGGCACCTGACATCTGGGGCAAGAAAAACTGAAGAAAATGGCGTTGGCTGCATCTTATATCCCCCTGGCGCATTGACATCAGGGAAGAAGCGACAGCAACCGACGCTGGACCAAGACTTTGGAACTCAGGCCGACTGGGGAACCGCCTGACGGCAGGATAACCCAAGTGTAATGACTGCAGCAGTGTCTACACTCTAACATCTACATTTATGGTAGGTACAAAACTCTACTATTTTCAACATGTAGACAAGCAAATGGAGCCCAGATGTAGACCTATTTGCCTCTCCCCAGAACTACCAATTGGACAAATTTTGCACAAGGACTCCCCACAAACAAGCCTGGAAAGTGGATGCTCTGACTTGAGCTGGAAAAATCTTTCAGTCTATACCCCCCCGCCCTCTGCCTCTGCTTTCCAAAGTACTACTAAAAATCAAACCGGACAAACCAAGTATGATTTTGATTGCTCCAGACTGGCCATGCCAACACCGGTATCCCGTCCTGCGCAACGTGTTGTGATTTTCCACATCGCACCTGCCTCAGACTCCTTCCCTGTTGTCCCAGCAGGAGAACCAGATTTTCCACCCTCAGTTTCTAACCCTGAACCTTGCAGCCTGGCTAATTACCTAATCTCTTCTTTACCATCCCTCAGTAAACCTGTGATGGATATCATTTTAGAGGCAAGGAGGCCAAGTACTAGAAAATCTTATGCTGAAAAATGGAAGAGATTATGTGCCTAGAACCAGTCTCAAGGGATGAGCACAGCAGCACCCAATTTACCTCAGATTTTATAAGATCCAACTAGGATGCTTCACCAAGGCCCTGTCTTTTTCCTCCATTAAAATCCACGCTTCAGCCATTTCAGGTCATTATGACACAGAACCTCCCCTCTTCACTCATCCACTGCTCAAGCAGTTCCTCAGAGGGGACATAAATTTGAGACCAGCTAGGAGAGCTCCAACCCCAGCCTGGGACCTTAACTTTGTTTTGGAGAAACTCACTGTATCTCCTTTTGAGCCAGCTGCTACTGCAGACTTAAAATTTCTTTCTTTGAAAACAGCTTTCCTTTTAGCAATCACTTCAGCTAGAATGGTATCTGAATTACAGCCCTTATGGCAGTGGATCCTTTCATCATCTTTCATGCGGACAGGGTGTCCCTCAGAACCAATCCATCCTTCATGCCCAAGGTGGTATCCAGTGCGGCTCTTAATCAGTCCATTTATTTGCCAACCTTCTTTCCCAATCCACAGAATAAAGGGGAACGGATACTGCATTCCTTAGATGTGCACAGACAACTTAGATTCTGCTTTGACAGGACTAAACCTCAAAGGAAATCTGAACAACTGCTGGTGGCATTTGCTGCAGGGGCAGAGGGGAAGGCTATTTCAAAGCAAACCATTTCTAACTGGATAGGCCATTGCATTCATTCTGCTATAAGCACCAATGAAAACCTATCCCCCAGGGGATCAGACCTCCCTCCACCAGGGCTGCATCTACTTCTACAGCCTTTCTAAGAGGTGTCCCTACCAGGGACATCCTAGAAGCTGCTACCTGGAGTTCTGTACATACTTTCACCAAGCATTACCTTTTGCCAATTTTCTCTAAATACAGAGCTGGCTTTGCCACTGCAGTCTTGCAGGGCCTTGTAGCTGGTTCTAATGCTATTTAAATTCCTCCTCCCAACCATAGCTTTGGGAATCTACCGAAATGTAATAACTGCAACAGTGAAACACGAACATAGTACAGTTGTGTATACTTATCATAAATGTAGATTGAGTGTATTCACTGTTGCAGCCCTGGTTACCCTCCCTCCATCCCCCTAACTTCTTATGGTTATGCCTGTACTTTCCTTTACTATGCTTAAAAGCTTTTTGGTGTATTTGCTTTTTTGTTGGAGTTGTATCATTTATATTTAATTGCTTCCCATTAGGGGGACACCTGACATCTGGGGTAAGAAAAACTGATGTAATGGCGTCGGCTGCATGTTTTATACCCTTGACTACCTGTTGTCATTGAAGAAGGGACAGCAACCGACCCAAGACTTAATCGGGCCGACCTGAGGGCTATCTGCAAGCAGATAACCCAAATGTAATGACTGCAGCAGTGAATACACTCGTACATCTATATTAATGGTAAGTGTACACAACTGTACTATCTGTTGAGCAGGACTTAAACACCACAGCAAGAATGGGTGCTGAACAGGGAGGTCTTCCTAGACATAGTCCACCAGTCCGGTGCTCCACAAGTAGATCTGTTTGCCTCTCCCGAGAACAGGCAACTGCAGACCTTCTGCTCAAAAACCTACTCTCCCCTAGCATGGAGAGTGGATGCTTTCAGCATCTCTTGGGAGGGGAAGTTCCTGTATGCCTTCACTCCCTATTCCCACTGATTCATAAAGTCCTCCTGAGGATACAG
The DNA here is from genome assembly GCF_019279795.1 of Protopterus annectens. Taxonomy (NCBI): domain Eukaryota; kingdom Metazoa; phylum Chordata; order Ceratodontiformes; family Protopteridae; genus Protopterus; species Protopterus annectens. Next base: position 630,777,959 of record NC_056733.1, read on the forward strand.
AAGGATAAACAAGATATCTTGTTAGTGACTCCCTACTGGCCAAGGCCGCACTGGTTTCCCCCTACTTCACAAGCTAACCAAGGGCAGTCACTTCGTTACCCTACGAGGTGGACCTACTGACACAAGACAAAGGAACTCTACTACACCCACACTTACAGATGTTATCCCTGACATTGTGGGTGATAGACTTTTGATCCCCTTCAGACACCATTACTCAGAGGACATGCTTTCTGTCCTAAGAGGCAAGGAAACCTACCACCAGAAAATCTTATCCAAGTGGGAAAGAGTTACAAAATGGTGTCTGCACAGGGGAAGGGATCCTTTCTCTGCTGAGGTCCCCCTGGTTCTGTTTTACGTGTGTCAATTGATTAAAAGTGGACTCTCTTCTTCTGTAAATGTACATCTCTCTGCTATATCAACCTGCCTTCCACTTGACCCCCCCCCCCCTGCTAGCTAGGCTAGATGTAAAGCTCTTCCTTAAATGGGTCTTGCACGAGACCACCAAAGAAACATATCTCTTCACCCTGGGACCTTAACTACATCTTAGAGAATCTAACCCTAGCATCCTGTTGAATCGGCTGGGTCCTGTTCCGTGCAGATGTGTACATGCAAGACTCCTTCTTTTGGTGGCTATCGCTTCAGCCAGAAGGGTGTCTCGTTGCAGGCCTTAATGGGCTGTTCCCCCTACACCATCTTCTACAAAGACAGAGTAACCCTGAGAAGCAATCCCTCCTTTATGCCCAAGGTGATCAAAGAATGGTTTGTAAATCAATCTGTCCATCTACCCACTTTCTTTCCCTCCCCCACTAACAAAGGGGAGGGGATTCTGCACTCCTTGGAGATGCACAGGGAACTAAGGTTCTACCTGGACAAAACCAAAATCATTGGGAAAACTAACCAGCTCTTAGTCTTCTTTCACCCCAGAGCTCTGGGCAAGTCAATCTCCAAGCAAACCAATGTATGCTGGATCAGAAAAAGTATTTGCCTCTGTTACTCCTACCATGGAAAGGATCCTCCAGTGGGACTGAAGGCTCATTCCACTAGAGCTGTGGCCATCTCCGGGGCCTTCATGAAAGGCCTGGACACTGCATCCTTTATGGAAGCAGCCACACGGGCCACTATTCACACTTTCACTAAGTATTACAAACTTGATCAAGTTTGCAGTGTTCAGACAGGATTTGCCAGGGCAATCCTGCAGGGATTTGTAGAATTCTCTTCAATTACCACCACCCTCTCATCTGCATAAGCTGTGGTACGCTCCCACAGCTAGAATACTGCAAGATAGGAATAGACGTACATAGAATAGTTGTGTAAAATTTTACCGTAACTGTAGATGTCCTTCTCTTTCATGTTGCAGTATTCCTTCCCACCCACCAGTTCCCCCAAGTCATTTTCCTTTACCTGGCCTACACATACTACAGTAGGACATTAGGTCACACACCTGAAAAACCACTGGCATTCCTCTTGCTGGCCCGTATTCTCTGCTTGCTGGCCTTCAAGTTCTGAGGATTGTGCGTGCAGAAGTCACATGTAAGGCCCCTGGTTTATGGCCTGACGTTTGACGTCCAACGGACACTGCAACAGCCAAGTTGAAGCTTTTGTACAGGAGACGAGGTACGACTTGCCTGAGGGCAGGAAATCCCACAACTAGAATACTGCAAAATGGAAGAGGACATCTATGGTTATGTTAGGATTTTACACAACTATTCTTTTCCCCAGTCTCAACTAGAGAAATCATACTATCCCTTTGTGCTCCCCGGTAGTGTGCAACCCTGCCCCCTCCAGAGAGAGGGGAGTGTGCCACACCCTTTAATTATTGTCCTTCCATGCTTGACTTCTCCACAGTAGCACTACTAATCAAATGAATTTGATTTGAAAACAAGGCATTTATTAATATACACTAGTTCTTTAAGTTTAAATGGCTGTGAGCTGTGTAATTTGTTTGCTTTGAAATATGAGCATTTACATATTTATTTGTTCATTTTCATTTGCTAACATGGGTGAAACACTAATCCAAATGGACCATTTCACGGTCAGTATGGGAGAATGCAATAGACAAAATAAAAGCCGACAGTTTCAAATGGATGCAAACATAACTGGTAAAGAATGTGTAAAAAGCAAGCTGTTGCAGTAGAACTAAAAATATTTCCAACATTTAAATGGGAAGTTACGTAACTGTCTTAACATGTAAAATACATAGTAAATGTTCAGTATTTAACGTATAGAAGTTTAGGTGTAGGTTGGACTGGGAAAATGGAAGGAGGGCTTAAGCTGATTTGAAGGGAGTGTGTGGAAGATGAAAAATGTGTGGGGTAAGGGGATAAGACTTAATAGGTGCAGAAAATGACGGCCTAGATGTAAGGGGAAATTATTTTTTTGTTGCACCATTTGTTGTACAATATTTAACCAAAGCTTCATGGTAGTGTATTTATTTGGTACACAAGGCTTTGTAGGAGCGTTTTAATTATATATATTTATTGGATGGATTCCCGTATGCTGGGGCTTAGTTTTTGTTATTACTGTGTAGTCTTCTGTGGGGGGGGGGGGGTAAGGAGGAGTTTCATGGGTTTGTGATTTAAGAATATAGGTAGTCTTTCTTTTCATCTGGTTCAACTTGTGGCTCAACAGGCAGGGTGTTTATCCTTAGTGGTGTGCAACATTCATCTGCTAGCAAAAAAAGGAAAGTTCTGCGTGTTTGAGTAGGGTACACCTACCAAAGTCAGATTCTAATTCTTAAATTTCTACACTTACCTCTTTCTGTTTATCACAACTTCTTGGTACACGATTGGCCTTTTGCATAGGCAAACTAGGTGGTCATCAGGGGTCATCTTTCTAACCTTTCATTTTTTTATTTTCCAAAAAGTAGATAAAGGCACCCCTCTCCAAAGGGTGTTTTATGGAATAGGTGAAGACTTTGTACTCATTTCCATGTCACAGCAATGAGTAAAAAAAAAAAAAAAAAACTAAAATTTATTGGCTGGATGCATTGCTTTGTCATGCATTTATTTCTGTAAGGATATGAGAGAGTTTTAAGGAGTTGGACAACTGTAATATACTCTGGCACTTCGCTGCTTTCTGTGAAGGAAAGTGAACTGATCTATTTTGCTTTGCAGAATTGATGTGATTTGTGTATAGCAGCTTTGGGGTACTTCATGGAATAAAGGTTGAAATTCATTTAATGGTTATCGCTCATTTATCACAAATGTTTAAACCGCACAGAAGTGGCTATATTGCTGAGTGGGGATGGGGAGCTATCTATGGATGAAAGTAACTGACTTTTAGTTTAAATGGTAACTGATCTGACTTTGCAAGAGTAGTGCACTTTTGTGTGAAATGAGATAAAATGCTGTATTACTAATCAGAGGTGCACAGAGTAAGTCCATACAATTGATGTATATTTATTTTTTATATATATTTAACATTTGTTGACTAGGAACGTCTGACTAGGACAGAACCTGTTTTCAGTGGAGGCCCGAGGAGAAATGCTCCAGACACGTCTTTGGATTGGATATATATGTAGCCCATCTCTGGATGCAAGTGATTCATACCTTCTGTTATATAATGTCTTGTATAGTAGTCTCTGATCAAGCATGAGAAGAGTAATGACAAACAATGTATTTGCTAAAATTAGTGTAAAAGGAGTATTGGTGTGTGTGTGTCAAGAGTAATAGGTTGGCCATTATTTCTTGCTTTCCTTTAAAAGTGTCAGTGTTTTATAGATATGGCTGTCATGGAGGTTTAGTGGGATCAGTGTGTGTGCCAGAGTAACTGATCAATGGCACAGTCGTTCATTGAGTATGGTTGCCATTTCACAGTGAATAGACAAGTTGAGTTCTTTGTTGTCGGCTCTCTGAGGAGTATGCATGGCCCTGTTTAATCCATGTGGGTTTATCCATGTGCTCTAGTTTCGCCCAACATCCCAAAGAGCTGTAGGTGAATTGCAATTTCTCTGTTTTCTGTAGTTGGGTGCCCATTTGTGTCTTATCTT